>NC_143489.1:28811846-29117000 GCF_027475165.1 Benincasa hispida | reverse complement strand
GATGATGCCTGGCTCTTTAACAATGTGTCATTCTAGGTCATGTACTCCTTCAAGAGATTTTCAGGCGAAGAAGTTGAACTCGATGCCTGAACACCTCTATTGAAGGATTGATGCTGAGGTTGCCGTGATGACTGGAATCTAGGCAGCGGTCCCTGCCTTTGCTGTAGGTTTGCCCTCAGTTGATGTTGTTCTTGCTGGTGACCTCCCCAGGAAAAATTTGGATGGTTTCTCCATTCAAGGTTGTAAGTGTTCGAGAATGGGTTGTTCTTGATAAAATAGACTAATTATGGATTCTGTTAGCAATCATTATAGGAGTGAGGTTCTCCATAGCCCACACAGCTAACCATGGGATGTACGAATGTGTCCACTTGATTCACTTTTTGAGTACGAGCTGCATTTCCTAATGATAAAGTTTGCAAAAGGTTTTTCAGAGAGTATGGCTATTGCGTTTGAATCAACATTGTTCACACTCTGAGAACACCTCTTATTGTTCGTTCTAGCATCGTAAGTATCGTCTATCCATTCCATATTGTGTTTGGTGATGCGATCTAGTATTTCCTTAGCTTCATTGTAGGACTTATCCATTATGCCGCCAGCTGCCATTTGAAAAGCTCAGTTCAACCCCTATAAAAGGTTTCCATTTGAACAGTTAAAGGTAGTCCGTGGTTAGGATAGTTCTTGACTAATCCTTTGAAGCATTCCCATGTGGCACTCAATGTATCAAACTCTCCTTGTTCGAAGTTCATGATTTCTCTAAGCCTCCTTGCGTTAGTGGTTGGAGGGAAGTACTTCTGCATGAACTTTTCCACTAATTTCTCCCATGTTGTTATCTCACCAGGTTCCAAGGAACTTACCCATTGCTTTGCATCATCGTGGAGAGAATAGAGAAATAAAGAGAGTCTAATAGCTTCTGGACTAATTCCAGGAATCACAAACAAGTTGCACGTTTCTAGGAAGCGTTTCATGTGGGCATGTGGATCTTCACCACGGCCACCTCTAAACTGACCTACAGTTTGAAGCATCTGAAGCATTACAGACTTCATATCGAATCTCGTTCATCTGGCATCAGGTTTATGATCCCTGGTGAGAAGTCATACAACATAGTTAATGCATACTCTCGCATTGGACGCATACTGTTATTTTCCATCAGGATTGGATTTGGGGCAGCGTTAGCTAATTTCTGAGCAATGTTCTAGTTTAGTTGATCATCTGCCATTTGTTGTTGTCTTTGTTGTTGTTGTCTTAGTTGTTATTGTCTTAACCTTCGACGACGATTCGATCAGTTTCTTCATTTAAAGTTCCTTTCAACTTCGGGGTTGTGTTGGAGCTCAAGAGTGTTTTCCCTGCTCATAAAACATTTACAAGCTTCGACTTAGCTTGTAATACTCCCCCAGCTGCAAGTTTTTCTACAAAAGATACAAGAAAAATTCTAGTTAGCCTTGTTGCTAAATCCCCAACAGCGATGCCAAAAACTTGTTCGTGGTTTCGTGATTTGTGCTAGGAGTGTATTATGAGTGGAGATGGAAGATAAGTTTGATGTAAATGAAGATGAATGGTGAATGACTTCTCTAGGTGGGAACAATGGATGATGCATTACACTCATTAGATGATGCATACAAGCTTTACCTGAGCTAGATCCAAGTATAAATCTAATTCAGGTTCCTGGTAAGTCCAGGGTCGAACATAGGGATTTAGGTTAGACTAATACAAGCCTTGCATTGCATGGATGTAGAAAAATTTATCTGCACTATTTTAACTGCATGCGTACAAGAAGAAACAAGAGTTTAACTGAAATATAGGGTTGAATGAAGGAATGGTGTTAAGTGATAGATTGATGTGTTGATCCAAGTAAGATGAACACAAAATATTGTGGGTGGAAGATGGAAATGCGTATTTACAATCAAATGTATGTCAATGCATTGGGTTTCTTTCTATCTAATCATTTAACATTTCTCAATGAAAATGCCATATGTTCCTATCCCTAGGGTGTATACATTGGATACAGAAAATAGTGAAGCACAAATATCTTTATCTCTAAAGCTACTATGCATTTTGACTTGATGCATTTTTAGCTATCTTATTCTCTCAAATGGTTTAGTTGAGATAACTTCAACCAAATGATCAGAATCTTTAAAGCTTTTAGAATTTTAGCATGCACATAGTCACAAGCGCACTTAACACGGTAGATTGTAAGTAAAGGCAAGTGTGAATGGATTAAATGCACGGTTTTATAAAGATTGAAATTGTCTTTACAATAACACACTTAATTGCAGGAATGATGAACGGAAATGAAGTAAAAAGAAAAGAGTCAAGCCGCAAAGTTCAATTTCTTGTCCTCTTTGGCTTGATCTTAATGTGTGTACAACCAACTTGTTAAAGAAATGAAGAAAATTTCTCTCTCGAGCTTGGTTCTCTTCAATTCTCCTTGATCAATAATGGTGATGGTTCTTTTCCTCCTGTGATCTTCTTGCAGCAGCAAAACTACTCTATTCTAAGCTCTATGATGCTCTCTCTATGTTATGCTATGCTCTATTTTCCGGTTGCAAGTCTTCTATTTATAGGTATTTTCCCTAAGCAACTTGTGATATGACAACATTAATTTCCATACCCTGGTTAGTGCCTACCATTTCAGTTTCTTTTCAGACACCGACATTTAGATACCCATATTTGCAAGTGATGATTTGACTGGAACTGCTCGAACCAATGTATTTGCTATACGTTAGAATTCTTCAGACGCATGCCTTTGCTTTAGTTGTGCCTGCGACACTTAGTGAAATGTATTGAAATCCTACGATGAGATACGTTAATGACACAGTTTTATAAAAAAATAATGTTTTTGTAAAGGTTAGTTATGTTTGAAGGATTCCATGTGTTTTCCTTTAAGAAATATGAGATTTTATCATAGAAAATCCTGATTGTTCTAACTTTCGAGAGATAATAACTTATATTTCTACAAGTTATCAATGGGTTTAACTGAAATTCAAGTCGTCATACCAGATGATGGCTTAGAGGATCCATTAACTTTTAAACATGTAATGGAAGATGTGGATAAGAACCAGTGGATTAAAGCCATGGACCATGAAATGGAGTCAATGTACTTTAATTCAATCTGGGATCTTGTAGATCAACTAGAAGGGGTAAAACCCATCGGTTGTAAGTGGATCTATAAGAGAAAATGAGACCAAATTGGTAAGGTACAGACCTACAAGTCTAGGCTTGTGGCAAAAGGGTTTACCTAAAGAGATGGGGTAGACTATGAAGAAACCTTCTCTCTGGTTGCTATGATAAAGTCTATTAGAATATGCTTGTCCATAGCTACATTTTATGATTATGAAATTTGGCAAATGGATGTCAAGACAACCTTCCTAAATGGCTATCTTGATGAAAGTATCGATATGTCTCAACCAGAAGGGTTCATTGAATATGGTTAAGAACAAAAAGTTTGCAAGTTTAATAGATCCATTTTTGGGTTGAAACAAGCATCTCGATTCTGGAATATAAGATTTGACACTGCGATCAAGTCTTATGGCTTTGAACAGAATGTTGATGAACCTTGTGTATACAAGAAAATAGTCAACAAACTATGACTTTTCTGGTTCTATATGTTGATGATATTCTACTCATAGAAAATGAGGTAGAATTTCTGGCTGACGTTAAGAGATGGCTTGCTACACAATTCCATATGAAAGATTTAGGAGAAGCACATATGTTCTTAGGATCCAAATAGTTTTGGAATCGCAAGAACTGAACTATCACATTATCTTAGGTATCTTATATAGACAAAATGTTGTCTAGATATAAAATGCAAAATTCCAAGAAAGGAATGTTACCTTTCAGACATGGAATTCATCTGTCTAAGGGACAATGTCTTAAGACACCTTAAGAGGTTGAGGTTATGAAACAAATTCCATATGCATCAACAGTAGGGAGTTTAATGTATGTCATGTTGTGTACTCATCCCGATATATGCTATGCAATTGGAATTGTCAGCAGATTTTAGTCCAATCTAGGAAATGATCATTGGACTACCGTTAAAAACATCCTTAACTATCTTCGGAGAACGAGGGATTATATGCTCATGTATGATGATAAGAATTTGATCCTTACTGGATACATTGATTTTGATTTCCAGACTGATATTGATTCAAGGAAATCTACTTCGAGGCAGTACTCACTCTAAATGGAGGAGCACTAGTATGGAGAAGTATCAAGCAAAGTTGTATTGCTGACTCCACAATGGAAGCTGAGTATGTAGCTACAAGTGAAGTAACAAAAAAAAAATATGACTCAGAAAGTTCCTAATTGATTTGGAAGTAATTCCAAATATGCACCTACCAGTCACCCTATATTGTGATAACAGTGGAGCGGTTGCCAATTCAAAGGAACCTAGAAGCCATAAGCGTGGAAAACACATCGAGTGCAAGTACCATCTCATCAGGGAGATTGTACATAGGGGAGACGTAATTGTCACACAGATAGCCTCACAAGACAACTTGGTTGATCCATTTACGAAGGCCCTCTCGGCTAAACTGTTTGAGGATCACCTAGTAGGACTAGGTCTATGAGATATTTAGAATTAGGGCAAGTGGAAAATATAATGGGTATTTGATGCCCTGGTTTATTGTATATATTCTCTCATTGTACTCAACATTATGTATATAATTTTATCCAATGGATTTCTTAGTCCAAGTGGGAGTTTGTTGGGTTGTATGTTCTAAAACTCGTAGTTTGTAAAGTTAAACATTTTCTATTATCAATAAAGATGTTATTAGACATTTTATTCAATAAAGTTGTTATTGAATTTGTAAATTGCACCTATAAAGACTAAATCCAATAAAATAAGATCCATGGATATTATATGAATACTTGAACTTTATGTGGAAACATAAAGATGGATCAAATTCGAGTAAATAGCCAAAATGATCTATAGTATACAAATAAGGTTGGGTGCCTTATTCTGGTAACACTATCGGATCCGAGCCTACTCTGTAGTTGTTACAATTTGTTGTAAGATGCTACAAACAAAGTGATCCTGATTTGTTCATGTATTGACATGAGGAGTGGGAGCATCTTATGCAATGAGTTTGCATAAGATTAAACCAAGAAATAAGTCACTTTTACTTTATAACGTTGTTTACTGTTTAAGATTGACTATTTCGCTTAAATGACCTGGATAACTTGATCTTAATCTTAAGCTAACTATGAACTCCCGTTTATTCGGAATTACCCTTAAATTTGCATAGGTGGCTCAATAGCACTGGCTCAATAAGCCTCCCATTTCAGGGATAAGACCGGGTAGATAGCTGGGGACATAGGGTGCAAGATTAAATTCACGTCTACCCGGTTTGGGATAGAAGGAAGTTTGTTCTCTTAAGTGCTGAATCCAGGTCTTGAACAAGGGGCCCCACCCTCTCATTGGCTCGAGAGAATCTGGTAGTGATTAGATCATAAACCAATTATTCATTAGAGGATCAGTGGAACTTAAGAAGCAAGATGTAATTTCGGGGATAAAACTACATTTGACCCAGCCGTTATTACGAATGACTTTTGAAGGATCGACTTAATGATTAAGGTTAAATTAAGTGGACACAAATATATCTACAGTGACGAGAATGCAACTATCAAGTCATAGTGGTGTGACTTGGTAGTTAACAAATATTGATTAACTTAGTCTAAAGATTTTTAGCCAATTAATCTCAAATCGTTGAACCTCATGATCTATAGGTCCATAAGGTACTAGCTCGTAAAACATGAACACCTTAAATTAGTACATTCAGTGAATGTGAAAGGATTTCAATTGGAAATGTTCAAATTGAATTTCAATTTGAAATGTACGAATTGAATTTAGGGTTTCAATTTGAAGTGTACAAATTACGATTAGGGTTTGCATAATTACATTCGATATAATTAAACAAAGTTGGAAAGTTTATAATATTTAAAATATTGATTGAAATATTAATTACATGAATAGGATTCATGTTTAAAATTAATTTGATGTTTGATTAATTTAATATTTGATGTTAAATTATTATTTAATTAATAATTTGCTTAATTAATTAAAATAAAATTAATTTTCATTTTTAATTCAATTTGAAGAAATTGATTTTTGAGATTTTGAATTTAATTAATTTTGAATTAATTAAAATTAAAATTCAAAATTTGAAAATTAAATCAAGATAGTGGAAAAATCCAATATCTCTTAGAGTAAGAGGTGGATTGTTCCAATTCTCACCCCTTGCCCACTCAATCTTATTTTTTATGTGGCATTGACTCTATTGTAGAGTCCTTGCATGTAAGGGTTACATAAAAGCTTGAAATTTTAGATTGAAGGGGAATGGATGTTGGAATTTAGAGAAATTATGCAGCTCTCTTTCTTTCTATCTCAAACCCTCTCCATTCCCTCATTTAATTCACTTCAAATTAGAGTTTCACCACTCAAATTCAAGGTTAAAGAAAGTAGAGAAGATCTTTTGGTGGTTCATTGAGGTGTTGAAGCTGAGAATTCATGAAGAGCAGCTTAGATTTAGAGGATTCTTCAAATGTATGATGTTCTTGAAACCTCACTTCTGGAAAATTTGATTTTGCATGCTTTAAAACTCAAATTAAATGCAATTAGAGTGCTTATTGATTTTGTTTGCTTCCATTTCACGGGTTTACTTTCTATCACATCAGACCACAGAGGTCTAAATGTACTAGCCCTATGATCTTTTCCAGTAAAAGATCTTTTAGTTATTTTACCTTCGAGGCATGACTCACACACAAGTAAAGAATTTTCTTTTAACTCACTTAGAAGTCTATTCTTTACCAATCTCTCAATCCTATTGAGATTGATGTGTCTTAATCTCAATTGTCAAAGTTGGGCATTTTCTTTAGGAGAAATTTTAAGTCTTTTATTTTGAGTTACCGCAGTTTTAAACATTTAAGTGTTAAGGAATGATTTAGTTGCTAACAGTCTTAGCACATAAAGATTATCTTTGAAATTTGCAGAATAAATATATACACCATTTTTGTAAATAAACACTTTATTTACATTAAAAGAGATAAAATAATTTTGTTCTAATAGGAATTTTATAGAAATAAGGTTCATTTTCAAACTTGTAACCAAAAATATATTATCTAGTATAACATAAGATTTTGTAAACAAAGTCGAAGTCCTCCCACTGCTATAGTTGAAACGACGTGCCTAGTTTCAATCTACATCATCATCTCCTCATCTTTTAGTTATCGCTAGGAACTAATTCCTTGAAATGAAAAATAAACATGGTTAGTCACACCCGAATCAATTATCCAGGCCGAATCATCATTATCCACTAAACAGGTTTCCAAAACAAGCAAATCATATTTATCTTGCTTGACCTTCTTCTTCTCTGCCAAGTGTTTGGGACAGTTCCCCTTCCAATGTCCCTCGTAGTTGCAATGGAAATAGATTCCTTTTGTAGCCTTGGCCTTCTTGCTCTTCTGGGTAGCAGTTGGTGGGTTAGCTTTCCCCTTTACACCTTTCTTCTTCTTCCACTTTTTAGTGCCGGAAGAAGAAGGCATAGACTTCATCCCAGAGGTCGAACTTTGAAGAACATCTTAGAGGATGAAGTAACATTTGCCTCACCCTTCTGTTCCTTGGTTTTCATCAAGGATTGAAAGGTCTGTAGCTCATTGAGCAAGGTGGTCAGGTTGTAGTCAATCCTGTTTATAATAGCATTGCTACGGAACTGTAGGAAACTTTTAGGTAAAGTTTCTAGGGTGAAGTTAACTTGACTGGCTTCATCGATGATGGACTCATTCATCTCTATCACATTGAAGTGGACCATCATATTTAGAATATGTTCTTTAACAGATGCCCCTTCTTGCATATGGGCATTGCAGATGTATTTAAGAGCGTCATGCCAAAGCTATGCGGACTACCAATCCCTTCAAGGACTCCATGATCTCATGGGCCGTTAGCATGGGCTCATGCTTGTTGGCCAAGACTTCAGAAAGACTTGTCAAGTTGTACGCTCGGGCCTTCTCATTTTCCCGTGTCCATCACTCATATGCTTCCCGAATATTTTGAGTAGTGTTTGGAGCTGGAATAGGAGAACAGTCATCCATTAAGACAAACTGGAGGTCATCGATGATTAAAATAGTGTTGATTGTATCTTTCCAAGTTGTGTAGTTATCGGCCATTAGTTTGTCCACGACGAGTAAATTAAGAATTGTGGGAGTCATAATGAATAAATTTGCTGAAACATCCTAAGTGAGCATCCAGTTGTTCTTTGTTATGGATTTTAAATGTCTCACCCAATTTTATAACAGCTTACAAAATTTTAGATATGCTAAACATCCACGACAAACAACAAAGGCATTCAATATCTAATATAACTATTATATTAAATAAAAGAAACCCTAGCATGCATAATATATATTATAACCATTTATAACATACTTTGAATGCATGTAGCATGCTTCCTATGGTGGGATTTTAAATCTACATGGCATAATGTATGCACATACAAGATTTAGTTAATTATAACATACATCATATGCATAAATAATTAAACACTAACTGATGTGGCTTTAGTTTTGGCAAAAACAAGCAAATAAAACCTAATTATTACAAAATAGCTTCTGAACCACTCCTGGATCGCTCGAACTACTCCAAAATGAACTCAAGTAGCTTGAACTGGACCATAACCGTCTGAATCGAACTAGCAAAGAACTATTCGAAGCTAAACCAGACCGAACCACAAGAGAACCGATCAAACTGGAAACTCTTGCTCATGTTCAACATCTCGCTAAATCTCATCGTTTAGCAATGACAACCATCGTCTTGCATTTTGCCTGATCATTTAGTATTTTCTTGATCGTTTAGCAAAGCTACACGATCGTGTAGTATTTTCCTTCTATCACATAGTGTCATTGTCTAGTGCTGAAGGAAGCTACACGATCGCTTAGTGTTTAACACTATTGCACAGCTCCATCGTTTAACACGGACAGTTTACTACACGATCGCTTAGCTCCATCGTCTAACACATGAAGTCGATCATTTAATGTGCGCAAAAGGTAAGTGATCGCTTAATGCCATCATATAGCATTCAACGCATTGCCCAGCTACCGCACATAGGTAAGCGATCGCGTAGTGCTATCGCTTAGCAACTTGACGCATCGTTTAGTTATCGTATAGAGGTAAACGATCACGTCGTGCTATCGCTTAATAACTCGACTCATCGTTTAGCTCCCGATCAAAGGTAAACGATCATGGTAAGTGATCGCGCAGCACAATCGTATAGCTCCTATCGCATCGCTCATCTCCCACCCAAAGCTACACGATTGTGTAGTGCCATCATATAGCAATACAACGCATCGCTTAGCTCCAACAGGTACACGATCGTCTAGCGCACAACACCTCAATGATCAACGCGCAAAGCTACACGATCGCTTAGCTTTTCTTCACATCATCTAATGCATGAAGCTAAACAATTGCTTAGCTACTGAAGCTCAACGACGATAAGAACAGAGGTTGATTTTCTAGAATCTGCAACTCGACCTCTTCTCTTGTTTCTTTAATTTACAGCTTAATTTCAACTCTAATGACTGCAAATAAATTACAAACTCTTGGGAACACATTAAAGCTCATCAAACAAAAGCCAATTACAAATTTAAAAGGAAAATCAAAGCGAAATTAAAAGCCAAAACTTAAAGAACCATATCAATACAGCAGTTTCATAATTCTCATATAAAATACCCACAAAACCAAAATTAAACCGAATTGAATGCTTATTGATGTCTGATACCAGTTGTTGGAAGGTACTAATGTGCAGCAGAAGAAATCAGGATCCATAAGCACTCTAATTCATTAATTTTGGCAGAAAATAAAACATGCTTCAACAGAAATAAATGGGTTTCATGACATACCTTTGAAGAACTTCCTCTAAGTTTGGATTCAGCTGCAAATCTCCATAACATCTAGTAGTAGACCACCCTAAGATCTTCCCTACTATCCTCTTGGAGCTCAAAATTATGTAATGGGACTCAAAATAAACTGTAATTAAGGGAATTTGGAGAAAATCATAGCAGCAACCAAATAAAAGAACAACCTTTTTCTCTCAAAATTTTTTCAAAAAAAATTTTTGGTTGCTATCACTTCAAAAAACTCCAATCTCTTTAATATATTGTAGACATTCATGCAAAGAAATTTGTTGCATGAGATGCATCTCATGCTTGGAGTTCATGAAGAGTTAATGTGGGTTGTTGGTGAGCTAGTAGAAGAAGACAAGGGAAAAACTATTTCCCACTTTTTTGTGTTTATCTTTTCTTTTTCATTTTTATCAAAATTTATTTCATAAATCAATTTTAATTAATAAAACTGAAAAAATTATTAATTTTACAAAATTAATTTCATAAATTAATTTAATTTTTTAAATAAAATTAATAAATAATTATTTAAACAATTTAAATAATTCTAATTAATTTAATATCAAACATTAAATTAATTTTAACATAATTCCAGCTTCAAATATTTAAATATTATTTCTCCAAATTCATTTAATTTTAATTTGAACACTTCAAATTAACTTATCGCTCCGATCTCATCGTGACCGAAATAAAAATTATACATTCAAATATACAGTAATGCAAATAAAGACTAATTAATGGCATGCTACGAACAACAAATATATAACAAGGGAGAGAGTTCCATACAAGTTAAAGATAGTCATCACACTTCGGAACTCTAACGCAGCAAAAAACCTCCACGCGATCTACCAACGTCCAGCAGCAGCACAAACACGAACGCCGCGGGGACGACACCACCACTAAAGAGCTCCAGGTATTCTCGGAGTGAAAACCCAAAGGGTGGGCTTTAGTGAATTTGGTAGAGGAAGGAGGAAACACGAATCGTATAGGAGATAAGTAAGTGGGAGGGAAGAAAACGCTATCGCATAGTAAAAATGCTTATCGTTTAGGAGTAGTTACACGATCGTTTAGGAAAAGTTACACGATCGTTTAGTAAAATCGGCACATTATACGATTGTTTAGAGAAGCTATCCAATCGTGTAGGAACCAGTGTACGATCGTTTAGCGCGAGGTGGAAGATCGTCTAGACGGAGAGCGCTATCATATAGGCTCTCAAGCGATCGTTTACTTTCACCAACGCGTGCTTTCGAATTCTCTTCGGGCGATCTGACGACGAACGATCAAAATGAAAACTTTTTCATTTTAATTCATCGGTTATATTAACCAACGCTCCCCACTAACCCACGTCCGAACGTGAAATTTGGATTAATTATCATATAATTAGTCAACTAATTAATTAATAAATATAATCATATTATATTTTATCCTATAGTTTGATATCACATATCTACTATAGTATTTTCTCCTCTACTTGATATAAACTATATTTATATCTAATTTCCTCCAAAATAATGTATCTCATACATTTAGCCAATTATATCATATATAATTAACCAGTCCAATATATCATATATAATCGAACTTCCTCTTGTCAATTTGAACATTTCAAATTAACCCAAATACTGGTTCTCGAATTTATCCAAGCTACCCAGGGGATCTAATGGATCTATGGCTCGAAGCTCAAACGATACGTGAATAGCTTACTAAACTCTTTAGCCATGGGATCCACCATCTGTTAACTATCAGGCATTCCACTAAAGACCAATAGATGAACTCTTCTTACCACAAATATATTTACGTGTCCATCGGATATAACCAATCATGAGTACGATGAACCTTCACAGATGCTCGTAAGTACAATTGAGCCAAATTACCATTTTGCCCCTGTAGTTACATTTCACTTCTTAGGTACCACTGATTCCTCTAATGAACAATACAACATAGTCCAACTATGTGTGAACACCTCTCGGGCCAAAAGAAGGTGTGTGGTGCCACATTGTTCAAGCCCTAGAATCAGCCCTTAAGGGAGCCATCTATCTACTTACCCTTACTTCGAGGAATGAGTGTATTCCATCTTGTGTAGCTGAGTTCCCAGCTCTCAAATCAGACGAATCCCCAAAATGGTAGGTTTGAATCGGCGAGCTGGCCACTTGCATCAATACAAATCAAAGGACCGCCCTCAATGGCAGGAGTTCTCAACTCACTCAAGATTGAGGTCATCTTACCTATGGTCATCCTAGTGAAGTGAAGTCTCTATCATGAACGGTGTTATATAACAAGACGTTAACACTTCGTGGTCAGGTCTTATACAAACTCTTTGTATAGGACGCCCTTGCTCGCATGTCCCCAACACAAATGATTAAGATTAGACCATCTGTGACAAGTCACAACACTTGTGACCATTCTACAAAGTGGGCTGCTCCGTAGCATTACTAAGATAAGGTTTCCCTCCTTTATCCATATACTACAGACCATTTTGGTAATCTCTCATGACATGATCCACTTGTATGTCACCACATACATGCTTAAGTCACATACAGATAACCAGAGATTTTATGTTTATTGGTTTATGGTAAAGCAAATAAAACAAGTAACTGAGCAAAAATACAAGATGTGAAGTAAATAAAGGTTTCCCTCCTTTATCCATATACTACAGACCATTTTGGTAATCTCTCATGACATGATCCACTTGTATGTCACCACATACATGCTTAAGTCACATACAGATAACCAGAGATTTTATGTTTATTGGTTTACGGTAAAGCAAATAAAACAAGTAACTGAGCAAAAATACAAGATGTGAAGTAAATAAAGGTTTCCCTCCTTTATCCATATACTACAGACCATTTTGGTAATCTCTCATGACATGATCCACTTGTATGTCACCACATACATGCTTAAGTCACATACAGATAACCAGAGATTTTATGTTTATTGGTTTGTGGTAAAGCAAATAAAACAAGTAACTGAGCAAAAATACAAG
This sequence comes from Benincasa hispida, assembly GCF_027475165.1. Taxonomy (NCBI): domain Eukaryota; kingdom Viridiplantae; phylum Streptophyta; class Magnoliopsida; order Cucurbitales; family Cucurbitaceae; genus Benincasa; species Benincasa hispida. The sequence goes on along the minus strand of NC_143489.1, from coordinate 29,104,129 downwards.
ATGTGAAGTAAATATCATATATTAAGAACACAAACGTTCATACATACTGTTTACAAACTATAGGATACGAGACTTTAGGGCATCAACTTCAACAATCTCCCACTTGTCCTAAAGCAAAGTGGGGTGTACAAAAAATTTAGTACAAAACAATAAACTAGGGCATAAAAGCCCAGTATAATAAAATCTCCCACTTGTCCTAGTCCAACCACGGGCGATCCTGTAGACCCATGCTTCATAGGTGACCCTCAAACATTGTACCGTGAGAGCCTTTGTAAACGAGTCAGCAACAGTAAAATGGCCTAGGTTAGACTGATTCATCTCAACTCCTCAACCTCTTGAGGCGTCTTTGGACACATAATTAGACAAAGTGACTCCATGTTTGAACAGCACTAGGCCCCTTCTAGAGTCGTGCGAGTACTAGAGCAACAACTTGTCAATGTACGATGCCTGAGACAATGCTAGCACTTTGTTCTTACGATCCCAAAAGATTTGTATACCTAGAACAAACCGAGTCTCTCCAAAATCTTTCATTTGGAATTAGGCCGCTAGCCAGTTCTTAACTGCAGTCAGTAGACCTACATCATTCGAATGAGTAGGAAAACGTCTACATACAACACTAAGAAGACTACTAAAGCATTGATGATCTTCTTGTAGACACAAGGTTCATCAATGTCGCCATCCCGATCAACATCCTTCATTGCCTTCTTATAAGATAACGGATCCTCAACATCGCCATCTACTACCATAGCAAGGATTTTTGTGAAGCCCAGATAGTGAACGGGTGGGTTCGCAACCCTCCCACTATATTGAGGTTCCTTCAACTCTTGAGGTGGACTGACCTACTAGATGAACTCCCATCAACAACTCTTGTTGAAGATTCAGTGGTTTCATTGGAAAGCTCACGCAACACGACTTTGCTTCGTGGTCTATGCTCCCTTATATGATCTTCCTCTAAAAAAGTAGCATTTGTTGAAACAAACACCCTATTTTCCATTGGATCATAAAAATAACTCCCTTGTGTACCTTTGGGTAACCTACAAAGAGGCATAACCTCGACTGTGGTTCCAACTTCTTGGGATTAGCCTCAAGCATGTGTGCAGGGCAACCCCAAATGCGAAAATGACGTAAACTAGCTTACGCCCATTCCACAACTCCAGAGGTGTTCTTGCAACACTCTTTGAGGGAACTCAGTTGAGTATATATACCGCAGTCTCCACTACAAAATCCCAAAACGAGTCCGGTAAGGAAGCGTAACTCATCACCAAGCGAACCATGTCTAACAAGGTCCTATTTCTTCTCTCCGCTACACCATTCCGCTGAGGTATACCCGGCGTTGAGAGTTAGGAAATGATTCCATGTTCTATCAAATAATCCTGGAATGCTGAGTCCAAAAACTCTCACCTCGATCCAATCGAAGTGTTTTAATCCGTCTATCCAATGCGTTTTCAACTTCAGCCTTGAACTCTTTGAACTTTTCAAAGAATTCAGACTTCTGTTACATAAGATAAACATAACCGTACCTTCAGTAATCATCAGTAAAACTGATAAAATACTCATAGTCACCTCGAGCTCGCACATTCATAGGACCACAAAGGTCATAGTGTATTAACTCAAGAGGCTCCTAGGTTCTATAACCTTTCCCAGTAAAAGGTCGTTTAGTCATCTTACCCTCAAGGCAAGATTCACACACTGGTAAAGAATTTTCTTCTAACTCATTTAGAAGTCCATTCTTCACCAATCTATCAATCCTATTGAGATTGATGTTCCCTAAACAAAGATGCCAAAGTTGGGCAGTTTCTTTTGGAGAAATTCGTTGACGTTTTGATTGAGTTACGACAGTTCTGAACATTTCAGTATTATGGAGGGAATTAATGGCTAATGGCCTTAGCACATATAAATTCGATTCAAGATTTGTTGTGCAAATAAAAACACCATCTTTATGAATAAACGTTTTATCCACATTAAATGAGACAATATATTTACATTGCAATAGATACTTTAAAGAAATAAGGTTCCTCTTTAGTTCGGGAACAATATATACATTATGTAAAACAAGAAACCTATTCTGTAAAGCTAACTGGAGTCCTCCCACACCATAGTTGAGACGACGTGCACGGTACCTCCTCGCATCGTCCTCTCACCAGCCTCAAGCTGTCACCAAGATCTAATCCCCTGAAAAGAAGAACAAACATGATTAGTGGCACCTGAATCAATTATCCAGGCAGAATCATCATTCTCCACTAAACAAGTTTCAAGCACAAGTAAATCACATTTACCTTTATCGGCCTTAGCCTTAGCCTTGGCTGCTTTCTTCTCTTTCAGATATCGAGGATAGTTCCTCTTATAGTGTCCATCTTGGTTGCAGTAGAAACACTTTCCCTTAGCAACTTGTGGACGCCTCCTTGGGGCGACAGGCAGTGGGTTAGCAGGTGCCTTCCTTTTTCCCTTACCACCCTTCTTCTTCTTCCCCTTTGCAGAGTTAGAAGCAGAAGGTGCAGACTTCATTGCTGAGGTCGAACCTATATGGAACGTTCTGGAGGATGAAGCAACATTTGCCTCACCCTTCTGCCTCTTCTTACTTTTCAATAAAGATTGGTATGTCTGCAACTCGTTGAGAAGAGTTGTAAGGTTATATTTCACTTTGTTAAGAATCACATTGCTAACAAAGTGCATGAAGCTCTTGAGCAAAGAATGCAGGATTATGCTGACCTGGCTGCCTTCATCGATGGTAGACCCATTCAACTCCACCACATTAAAATGGACCATCATGTTAAGCACATGTTCACGAATAGAGGTGCCTTCTTCCATTTTGGAGTTGAATATGTATTTAAGAGCCTCATGCATAAGCTGTTCAGACAGTTGTCCAAAAATCCCCCGCAGGGACTCCATGAGCTCACGCGCTGAAACCATAGGCTCATGTTTCACGGCCAAGACTTCAGAAAGACTTGCCAAGATGTAGGCTCAGGCCTTCTCATTCACCCTTGTTCATCATTCATATGCCTCCCGTGAAAGAGTATAATAACATGCAGCAGAAGTATCGAGGATCTATAAGCTTTCTAATTCACTAATTTTAGAAAAAACTAAAACATGCTCTTCGCAAAAGTGGGTTTTATGAACATACCTCTGATGAACTCTTTAAGATAACGCATGTCCAACTGCTGTCTACTCTTGTTATCAACGTGAACCACCTCAAAGCCTTCTCTACTATGCTCTTGAAGCTTTAGGAAGAGTTGTGGGACTCAAGAATAGCTTGAAGAAGTGAAGAAACCAGAGAAACTCACAGTAGCACAGTTGAAGAAGACAACTTCTTCTTCAGAGAAAATTCCTTCGAAATTCTGTGATTATCTCACCCTCTCCAACAACTCCAATATTCTTTATATACTATATAAACATGAAAAGTGATGGAGTGCATGGCTTGCAGCTCATGCTTGGAGAATCAAGGTGAAGAAGATAATGCATTTTTTGTGAGCATAAAGATGATGGTAATGGAAAATACCCATTCTCTATTTTTGTGCAACATGCAAAAATGATTTTTCATTTTCTCTTTTTCTTAAAACTAAAGAAAAAATTATATTAAATCATTTTAATACAAAATTTAATTTTCTTAAATTAATTTCATAAATTAACTTAAAAAAATAATTAATTTAATATCAAATATTAAATTAAATTTTGTACAATAATCATCTTTATATATTTAAATCATATTTAAATATTTATTCTCTTGTTCCGTTTAATTTGAACGTTTCAAATTAATCTCTCAAGCTACCCTAAAGCTTATCCATTTACGAACTAGTAAGGGGACCTCGCGGACCTACAGATCCTGGGCTCCAATGATTCGAGATTAATCGGCTAAACTCATTAGTCCGATCTAACCCCCATTCGTTAACCAATGGGACACTCCACTATAGCCCATAGTTGAACTCCCCTCACTGTAGATATATTATGTCCACTTAATAACCATAATCAGTAAGTCAAGGTTGTTCATAATCACAGCTAGGTCAAAAATACCGTATTACCCCTGTGACTACATCTTGTTCCTTAAGTTTCTATTGATCCTCTAATGAACAATTCTGATTCATAATCTCTATGAATCAAATCCCTTCTCTATCATGAGAAGGCGGGGTCCCGATTTTTCAAGACCTGGAGTCAGTACTTAAGAGAACAACCTATCTACTAACCCTAAATAGGGTAGGAGTGAATTCCATCTTGCAAGGCTATGTCCCCAGCATTCATCCAGTTTTATCCCCAAAATGGTAAGCTTATTGAGCAGTGCTGTTGGACTACTCTCACCATTTGCAGATCAAAGGATAATCCCAAACAAACAAGAATTCATAGCTAGCTCAGGATTAAGATCAAGCTAACCTAGGTTATATAATAAATGAAATAGTCAGTTTTAATAGTAAACGGCCGTTAGAAAGAAAAGTGACTATTTTCGTGGTCTAGTCTATATGCAAACTCATTGCATAGGATGCCCCCACTCTCATGTCTCAACATGAACGATTTGTGGATCACATCATTTATAGCACCTTACAACTTCTTGTAACAACTACAAAGTGGACCACATCCAATAATGTTACCATGATGAGATATCCAATTTTATCCATATACTTATTAGGCCATTTAGGCTATATACTGTCATTTGATCCTGTTTATGTCACTACATAAAGTTACAGCATTCATACTATGGCCAAGGATGCGTTTATTGGATATTCATAATAAGATGCAAAATCAACAAATCATTATTATTGATTAAATAGAATGTTTAACACGAACTGCGAGTTGTAGGACATTCTCAACATTTCGAACACTTCGAGCGGCATTAGGAGCTGGAATAGGACAAGCCTCTGTGAGAGCGAACATGAGATCCTCGATGATCAAGATTGTTGTGATCATGTGTTTCCATGTTGCGTAATTATCGCCAGTAAGTTTTTCAGTGCTTAGCAATGCTAACGTGGCTGTTGCCATTTTGAAAATGTTGCTGAAAATACGAACAAAACTTTATTAGATTTTACTAAACCACTTTTAAACCAAACAGTTTTGCAAAACAGTTTCAAGTACCCTAAGTTATAGACTTCTGTTTTGCAATGATGCCCTAGTGAGGCAGGACAGACGCCACCGGTGGGGTGATCAGTTGCCCCTTCGCTGGGATGAGACATTCTCAACCATTAGGCAGAACCAACTCTTTGAACTGATCCTAACAGCCACCATTTTTCAATCCAGAATCGTTAACTTTTAACTATTTCACGTAAGTGTAACCCCTCCCTTTCGGTGCCAGAGTCCCGCCCTAATGAGTAAATTGTAGGGAAGAAGCAGATTAGGACAAGAAACTAAGTTACCTTATCCTCTTACAGGAGATCAAATAAAGAAACGCGCAAAACTGCCATCCTTTAGGGGGACACTCCCAGGGTGCCACGAGGCGATGCGCAGTAACTTTATTCAACCTAATGAGGGAGACCGAGGGATATGCTGTCGCACTTCTCGCTCCCACTTACTATGAACACTCTCTCCATCCACCTTGATATTGAACTACCTAAACACCATTCGTTGGGGGGACACGCCAAAGGTGGTGCAAGGCCGAGGATAGATCTCACGGTGTGGACTATTTAGGAGAAACGTGAAAGGTTTAAATGAAACATCTTATGCCCCAAGTACTTTCCACTGAATGTTCTACCTAGGGGTTCATTAACCTAGACAATCCGGCTACTGATTTTAGTCCAAGTCATCTTATTAAACTCTGCTCATAAACAACGTTTGTCTATGAAATATGAACAAGTTCAAGTAGTCACATTTAAACACTTTAATGGACTATCCTTAACTTGCATGCATGCATAAAATCTATCTAATTCACCTTTCCAGGTAAGTTCCCAGGTAGGGTTGTTACGTTTCCGTCAACTTAAATACCCCAGCCTAGATAGAACCCCCCTAGATAAAAAGGTACCTTATAGATAAATTTGCTACACTTTAACCTTTTATTAGCCAATTTAATCCCGTTAAACTGATTAAAAGATTAAAGCCTTAGGGCTACTAATCATATTAGAACCATGATCTTAGGTCTATGTGATCTAAGTTTTAACCACTTTAAAACCATGAATTAAATCTAAGTGAGCATGCATGTCTTTCATATTTATTTTAGTTCTAATTTCTCTTTAACTTTTAAAAAGAAACAACTAAGACCATTGCGTACAACGAGGCATTTATAACATTTATAAAATAACCTATGTGTCATGCTTCATGCAATGTCCAGTCATTACAATATATAACTTTTATATAACGTGTAATAACCAAGCAAACATGCTATCATTCACTCTTATACTATAACATTTATAATATAAAGAGGATGCACGTCAATACTTTTTATGCATGCATAAATATAATTCTTATATTATATGATGCATGAGCATGCTCTTACATAATTAAATCATGCTTCTCTAAATTATAACAATTACAATAAAGAGATGATGCATGACCATTTCATAACCTAAGGTGGGATGTACTATATGTGCATACCATATGACATATAAAAACATACATCACATGTAATAAATAAAGAATTAATGGACCAGAATGAGCCTTTACAAAAATCGAAATGAAAAAAAAAATCCTATCTATTACATTTTTCATCGAGCAAACCGGTTCACAAGCGAACCGGGTCTTGAACCGCCAGGAGGTCTTCATCACGTAGCAAAAGCCGCAGGGGTAGACGATCGTTCAGTGCGCACTAGACAATAGAAGCATAATTTAAACAATCACGTAGACGACGACAAGGTTGCGATGCCTGATCATCTATGCGATCGTGTGCCAGACGACAGGTAAACGATTTACCTTGAGTTACTAAGCGATCGTTTAGTCAGTTACTAAGCGATGCAGCTTGCTAAACTAAACGATCGTCTAGCGCGCGTGCTTTAAACGATACGCGAGCATCTCATCGTTTATATGATGCGTGCAACCAGGTAAACGATTTACCTTACGATGTTAATCGATTGTTTAGTCAGTTACTAAGCGATGAAGCTTGCTGACCTAAACGATCGTCTAGCGCGCCCGCGCGTTAAGAGATCTGTGAGTATCTCATCGTCTACACGGAGCGATACTCAGCGATCACGTACCTGATCATCAATACGATACGATCAACTCTTGATCGCATACCCCATCGTTTAACCGATGTGTTCAACCGCAATCGTGTACTCCTTCATCTTTAGGATGCGATCAACAGCGATCGCGTAAAACATCTTCTGCACGATGTGATCAACCCTAGATCGCCTCCTTCTTCGAAGAACTGCAACGCTTGCCCAAATCGCTTACCACTCATATAACCAATTATGAGTACGATGACCCTTCACAAATGCTCGTAAGTACAGCTGGGCCAAATTAAAATTTTGCTCCTGTAGTTATATCTCACTCCATAGGTACCACTGATTCCTCTAATGAACAATACAACATAGTCCAACTATGTGTGAACACCTCTCGGGCCAAGAGAAGGTGTGTGGCGCCATATCGTTCAAGCCCCGGAATCAGCCCTTAAGGGAGCCATCTATCTACTTACCCCTGGCTCAGGGAAGGAGTGAATTTCATCTTGTGTACCTGAGTTCCCAGCTCCCAAATAATACGAATCCCCAAAATGGTAGGTTTGAATCGGTGACCTGGCCACTCGCACCTATACAAATCAAAGGACCGCACTCAATGGCAGGAGTTCCCAACTCACTCAGGATTGAGGTCATCTTACCTATGGTCATCCTACTGAAGTGAAGTCTCTGTCATGAACGGTGTTATATAACGAGACGTTAACACTTTGTGGACAGGTCTTATACAAACTCTTTGTATAAGATGCCCGGGGGGGCATGTCCCCAACACAAATGATCAGGATCAGACCCTTTGTGACAAGTCACAACACTTGTGACCATTCTACAAAGTGGGCCGCATCCGTAGCGTTACTACGATAAGGTTTCTCTCCTTTATCCATATACTACAAACCATTTTGGTTATCTTTCAAGACATGATCCACTTATATGTGACCATATACATGCTTGAGTCACATACAGATAACCAGGGATTTTATGTTTATTGGTTTGTGGTAAAGCAAATAAAACAAGTAACTGAGCAAAAATACAAGATGTGAAGTAAATATCAGATATTAATAACATAAGCATTCATACATACTGTTTACAAACTATGAGATACGAGACTTTAGGGCATCAACCCCAACACAAATCATGGGCTCCAACGATCCAAGATTAATTGGCAAATTCATTAGACCGATCTAACTCCCATTCGTTAACTAATGGGTGATTCTACTAAAGCTCATAGCTGAACTCACCTCACTGTAGATTTATTATGTCCACTCGATATAACCATTATTAGTAAGTTAACCCTTTACAGGTTGCTCATAATAACGGCTAGGTCGAATCTCTATTTTACCCTCGAAATTACCTCTTGTTCCTTAAGTCCCACTGATCCCCTAATGAATAATTGATTTGTGATCTAATCAACAAATCGAATCCCTCTCAGGCCAAAGAGAGGGTGAGGTCTCTTGTTCAAGACCTAGAATCAACACTTAAAGGGAACAACCTCTCTACTAACCCTAATCGAGTAGGAGTGAATTCCCTCTTGACCAGCTATTCATCCGATCATATCCCCAAAATGGTAAGATTATTGAGCGGAGGCAATTGGTCTACTCTCACTGTTTGTAGATCAAAGGATAATCCCGAACAAATAGGAGTTCATAGTTAACTCAGGATTAAGGTTAAGTTACCTAGGTCATCGCTTTGAAATAGTTAGTCTTAAACAGTAAACAACATTGTAAAGTAAGAGTGACTGGTTTCATGGTCCAATCTTGCACAAAACTCATTTGCACAGGACACCCCCACTCCTCATGTCTCAACATGAATGAATTAGGGTCACTTCGTTTATAGCACTTTATAACTCTTTGTAACAACTATAGAGTAGGTCGCATCCAATAGTGTTACCAGAATAAGGTACCCAACCCTATTCATATACTATAGATCATTTCGACTATTTACTCAAACCTTATCCACTTGTATGTCCCAGATAAAGTTCAAGTACTCATATAATAGTCAAGGGACTTAAGTTTATTGGATTTCTAAAAAATATATATTCAATAACAACTTTATTGAATTCTTAGAATAAGTTCTAATATTTACAAACCACGAGTTTTAGGACATAAAGCCCACTTGGACTAAAACTCCAGTGGTAACTTATATATCTGATATATAAGAATGAGTTTCTAAGTTTTATAGAGAAATACAATAAACTAGGGCATCCCCTACCCATGGTTTTACCATTCGGTATCTCATACCTGATATTTCTCCCACTTGCTCTAGGTTATTGACCTCTGGTATTTCTAGTCTTACTAGATGATTCTTAAACACTTTAGCTGAGAGAATCATTATAAACACATTAGTGTACAAATAGGCTTCTCATTAAACTATATGAGGAATGCATCTATTTCTCAATAATGGCCAGGAAGCACACTTTCCTCCCACTACATTGAGATACACTCAACTCTTTGATTAAGATGCGCCTGACCTGCCTTAACAACTCTTGTTAACAGTCAGCTCTAGAAATCTTAAATTTATTATACTTCGATCTTAGCCGTTTAAATATCTGAATATTTGCAAATGGCTTTTAACAGTTTTGATTCTTAACAGAAGTTTCTATGAGATTGAACAAACATATTTCCTGAAAATGAAAATTTCATTCAAAACAAAATAAGTACAATAGGTTCATTACAAGATTTAACAAAAGCAGGTAATTTACATCTTCATCAGCAACTTCTTCTACTGGATGAGCTGAGCAAATGGTCTCCAGGTTCTAAGTAGCCTGTTTGCCTTTCTCTGCTCTCTTCTCTGCAAGATATTTAAGGCAATTTCTTTTCCAGTGCCCTTGCTCGTAGTAGTGGAAACATTTCCCTTTCTCTGCAGCGATTTTCTTGCTCTTCTGCCAACAAGCTTCTATTTCCCTTTCCCTTTGTCTTTCTTCGCTGGAATACTCTTAGTCTGCGAAGAGGAGGCAACTTTAGGCTTGGAGGACATTCCTCTCTTCTGAACAGAAGCAACATTTACTTTTGGTACTGATTCCAGACCCTTAGTTCTCAACATGGTCTAAAACGCCTGCAGCTCATTAAGTAGAGTTGTCAAGTTGTATTCGATTTTATTCATCAAGGCATTGGTACAAAATTGCAAAAAACTCTTTGGAAGAAATTCTAGAATAAATCCAATTTGACTTCTCTCATCCATCATAGCACCGTTCACTGTAGCCACATTAAAGTGGACCATCATGTCCAGAACATGTTCACAAACATTGGTCCCCTTTTTCATGCAACTATTGTAAACGTAGTTGATAGTATCATACCTCAGGGTGAAAGACGGCTATCCAAACATCCCTCTTAGAGATTCCATAATCTCTTTGGCAGTGTTCATATCTTCGTGTTTTTTCGTCAAAACGTCAGATAGGCTAGCGAGGATATAAGCACGAGCTTTATCATTCGCCCTGATCCATCTATCAGACACTTCCCAAAAAGTTCGGTTGGAATTTGAGCTAGGAATAGGAGGACATTCCTCCGTTAAGACAAATCTCAAATCGTCAATTGTGAGTATTGTATTCAAATTCGATTTCTAGTTAACATAGTTGTCCCCAATCAGTTTGTCTGAAGCCAACAATTGTATAATATAACTCGTCATTCTAAAATTATAAACAAATTTTATAAGTGAATTGCTTTTAAATCCATCAAGTTTTAGCAAAGTGATAATGTACCCATAATCATTATTTTTGCAACGATACTTAAGTGATTTAGAACAAATGCTACCGTGGGGCAGTCAAGAATTCCTTCACAAAAGTAAGACAGTTCTTGACCAAATACTATCTTCAGAATAACTTATATACCAATAGTCATTTAATTATTGTTTTCGGTCAAGATCATTACGAACACTTAGTAAGTTTTATAAGTGTAGAACCGCCATTTTCAGATCTTACAGAACGGTGTGAGTATGCCTCCGAAATAAAAGACAATACCCAAGACGGAACTATAAGACCATATTCATTTTACTGAAGCCTGGGTTGTTACAACCCTCCATGGGGATCGTCGTGGTTAACGATTAGCTAGTGCTGCATAAAAACGATAGCAGGTGCAACAGGAATCTCACAGTTCAAACTAATAGAGGAGACCATAGGACAATGTTGACACATTTCCTTCACCCACTTACTATGAACCACTTCCCCATTCACCTTGTTATTGACCCATGCAAACACTTTTCGTATGGAGCAGTCGAGGTAAAATCGACAAGAAGTCGAGCATAGATCTCACGGTGTGAACTCTTGAGGACGTGAGAGCTAACTTTTATTCTCCCACTGAAGTGTTTTAAATTTTTGGGTATATTTACTTAGGCATGATGGCTAATTTCATACAACCTAAGTCTAAGTGATTTATCCAAATATAACTCTTATAATTGGATTTAACCTACAATGTCTAGGTGATAAACCATTTTATTACCTCACATCGCTCACGAATGCTCATAAAATCGGTTACCAACGCTCAATTATTCGGTTATAATCCCCGGTAGAAGGTGTTCCATAGACCGTCAACTTAAGTACCCCTAGCCTTCGACAGGATTATATACCGGTTGAGTTTTAACCCTACTTTTACAAGTTTAACGACCTATTTTAACTATTAAAACAAGCGGTTAACCTAAGTGAGCATGTGGCTGTTCTTTGTTATGGATTTCAAATGTCTAACCTAATTTTATAATATCTTACAAAATGTTAGATATGCTAAATATCCATGACAAAAAACAAAGGCATTCAATATCTAATATAACTATTATATTAAATAAAAGAAATCCTAACATGCATACTATATATTATAACAATTTATAACATACTTTCAATACATGTAGCATGCTTCGTATGGTGGGATTTTAAATCTACATGGCATACTGTATGCCATATAAGATTTATTTAATTATAACATACATCACATGCATAAATAATTAAACACTAACTAATATGGCTTTAGTTTTGGCAAAAACAAGCAAATAAAACCTAATTATTACAAAACAGCTTCTGAACCGCTCATGGACTGCTCAAACCACTCCAAAATGAACTCAAGTAGCTAGAATCAGACCCGAACCGTCTAAACCGGACCAGCCAAGTTTGAACTGAACCAGCCAAGAACCATTCGAAGCTGAACCGAACCGGACCACAAAAGAACCGATTGAACCGGCAACTCTTGCTCATGTTCAAAATCTCACTAAGTCTTATCATTTAGCAATGACGACCATCGTCTTGCATTTTGCCTAATCTTTTAGTATTTGCTTGATCGTTTAGCAAAGCTACACGATCGTGTAGTATTTTCCTTCTATCGCATAGTGTCATCGTCTAGTGCCGAAGGAAGCTACACGATCGCTTAGTGTCTAACACTATCGTGTAGCTCTCGTTTAACACGGATAATTTACTACATGATCGCTTAGCTCCATCGTCTAACGCATGAAGCCGATCGTTTAATGCACGCAAAAGGTAAGTGATCGCTTAATGCCATCGTATAGCATTCAACGCATCGCCCAACTACTGCACATAGGTAAGCAATCGCATAGTGCTATCGCTTAGCAACTCGATACATCGCTTAGTTGTCGTATAGAGGTAAATGATCGCGTAGTGCTATCGCTTAGGAACTCGACACATCGTTTAGCTCTCGATTAAAGGTAAACGATCATGGTAAGCGATCGCACAGCACTATCGTATAGCTCTTCATCGCACCTGAAGCTACACGATCGTGTAGTGCCATCATATAGCAATACAACACATCGCTTAGCTCCAGTAGGTACACGATCGTTTAGCACACAACACCTAAACGATCAACGCGTAAAGTTACACGATCGCTTAGCTTTTCTTCACATCGTCTAATGCATGAAGCTAAATGACGATAAGAACAGAGGTTGATTTTCTGGAATCTGCAACTCGGCCTCTTCGCTTGTTTCTTCAATTTGCAGCTTAATTTCAACTCTAATGACTCCAAATAAATTACATTCTTGGGAACACATTAAAGCTCATCAAGCAAGAGCCAATTACAAATTTAAAAGGAAGATCAAAGCGAAATTAAAAGCCAAAACTTAAAGAACTATATCAGTACAGCAGTTTCACAATTCTCATATAAAACATATTGATACCAGTTGTTGGAAGGTACTAATGTGCAGCAGAAGAAACCAGGATCCATAAGCACTCTAATTCATTAATTTTGGCAGAAAAGAAAACATGTTTCAACAGAAATAAATGGGTTTCATGACATACCTTTGAAGAACTTCCTCTAAGCTTTGATTCAGCTGTAAATCTCCACAACATCTTGTAGTAGACCACCCCAAGATCTTCCCTACTATCCTCTTGGAGGTCAAAATTGAGTAGTGGGACTCAAAAAGTTGGAATTAAGGGAAATTGGAGAAGCTTACAACAGCAACCAAGTAGAAGAACAACCTTCTTCTCTCAAATTTTTCTCAAAAAATTTTTTCGGTTGCCATCACTTCAAAACACTCCAATCTCTTTACTATATTGCAGACATTCATGCAAAGAAATTTGCTACATGAGATGCAGCTCATGCTTGGAGTTAATGTGGGTTGTTGATGAGCTAGTAGAAGAAGATAAGGGAAAAACTATCTTAAAATATTTAAATCATATTTAAATATTATTTCTCCAAATTCATTTAATTCTAATTTGAACACTTCAAATTAACTTATCACACTATTCTAGAGCTTATCCATTTACGAGCTAGTAGGAGACCTCGCAGATCTACAGATCATGGGCTCCAACGATCCAAGACTAATTGACTAAACTTATTAGACCGATCTAACCCCCATTCGTTAACTAATGGATGATTCCACTAAAGCCCATAGCTGAACTCCCCTCATATAGAAATATTATGTCCACTCGATATAACCATGATTAGTAATTTAACCCTTCACAGGTTTCTCGTAATAACGGCTAGGTCGAATCTTTGTTTTACCCCCGAAATTACCTCTTATTTAGAAGTCTTACTGATCCCCTAATGAACAATTGATTTGTGATCCAATCAACAAATCGAATCCCTCTTAGGCCAATGAGAGGGTGAGGCCTCTTGTTCAAGACCCAGAATTAGCACTTAAAGGGAACAACCTCTCTACTAACCCTAATTGGGTAGAAGTGAATTCCCTCTTGCACCATATGTTCCCAGCTATTCATCTAGTCTTATCCCCAAAATTGTAAGCTTATTGAGCAGAGGCAATTGATCTACTCTCACCGTTTGCAAATCAAAGGATAATTTCGAACAAATAGGAGTTCATAGTTAACTCAGGATTAAGGTTAAGTTACCTAGGTCATCGCTTTGAAATAGTCAATCTTAAATAGTAAACAAAGTTATGAAGAAAGAATGACATGTTTCATGGTCCGATCTTGCACAAAACTCATTTGCACAGGACACCCCCACTCCTCATGTCTCAACATGAACGAATTAGGATCACTTCGTTTGTAGTACTTTACAACTCTTTGTAACAACTACAGAGTAGACCACATCCAATAGTGTTACTAAAATAAGATACCCAACCTTATTCATATACTATAGATCATTTTGACTATTTACTCGAACTTGATCCACTTGTATGTCTCCATATAAAGTTCAAGTGCTCATATAATAGTCAAGAGACTTATGTTTATTGGATTTATAAAAAAAAAATATATTCAATAACAAATTTATTAAATTCTCATAATAAGTTCTAATATTTACAAACCACGAGTTTTAGGACATCAAACTCAACATTATGTTCATTAGAGGGATCAGTGGTACTTAAAGAGTTAGATGTAACTACAAGGGCATAATGGTTATTGGCCAAGTTGTACTTACGAGCGATCTGTGAAGGGTTGTCGTACTGCTGATTGGTTAAGATGGACACATAATATATCTATGGTAAAGAGAGTTCAGCTGTCGGTCTTTAGTGGAGTGTCTGGCAGTTAATGGTGGATCCCATGACTAAAGAGTTTAGTCATTTATTCACGTACTGTTGGAGATTCGAGCTACAGGTCCATAAGGTCCCCTTGGTAGCTCAATGGATTTAGTTAAGAATTAATTCTGGTGTTGATTTGAAATGTCAAATTAACAAGAGGTAATCCGATTATGTATGATATGATCGGTATGATGTATGAGATACATCTAGTGGAGGATTAATGTAAATGAGATTTACGTTAAGTACCATGGAATAGAAAAAGAGTTATGGTTTACATGTTTCTTGAGATAAAATATTAAAACTATAGGTTATAAATATAGTATGATAAGTTGGTTATCATTTATATTTATAATAATATTAATTACTGGATAATTAAATCTTTTTCCCTAATAATAAATTGAGTGGGAGGTTATTGGTGGTTTCATGGTAATCGTGAGATAAAACGAAAATAGTTTTTCTAATTTTAATAAGGTTAAATTCTGTGAATTTGAGATTTCTCTCTTGAAAAATAATCTCATGGAAGTTGTCAAGTAAATAGGATTTACTAAGCGACAACTTGGAACGAGCTAAAGGATCGTGTAGTGTTTGTAGGCGATAGACACGCAAATAAGCAATGAGCTAAACGATCGCTTAGTTTTTGCTAAACGATTGGGCATCAACCTATACGATAGGTTCAACCTTCTCCCACTTGCTCAATCGTATACACGATTGTTGTTTCCTCCGTCTTTTACCTAAAACCAAGTCCACACGAAGCCAAATGTCTGGATTCTCACACCGAGAATACCAAGGTAGCCTTCTTGGTGGTGTCATACTCAACTTGACACTGTCGAGGGTCTGTGAAGGTTGTTCGTGCTATTGGGGTGTTCATGACTGAGACGATTGTTGAGTTCGAGTGTGCGGTGTTCTTGCAGTGTAGCGATCGTGTTAGATGAGCGTTCGAGGTTGTTGTATTTGAGCGTTCATGATCAAGGACCTTGGCGATGAGTCTACAAATATGTGTAGCATTTCTCCTTGATTATTTGTAGTATCATGCTGTAATTTCTACAATGATTGCATAACTATATGTTTCTGTTTATGATTGTAATTGTAAAGTTCATATATGATTGTAATTTGGAATGATCTTTCCGCTGCTCATGGAAATCCTCGTGTTCGATTTCCTTCAATTGGTATCAGAGCCAGGTTGTTCTGATATTCCAAATTACAAGTCTGTTTTGAACTTCATTTTACAGTCTCGGTGGGTTTCTGCATTTGTGTTTAATTGTTAAGTGCATTTTTTGATGGAGTTTATGAATGTTTACGGGTTTAATTGCCTTTAGTTTAAAGCTTTCTTCAATTACAAAGTGTTAATTTGTAAGGTCCCCTGTGTTTTTAGGCGTAATTAACTTGCAATTGAGTCTGTAATTCAAAGAGTTTGAGTTAGTCGAGTCGTTCGTGATGAAGTTTCGAAGCATGGAGATATGGTTCTCAACGAGGAAGAAGACCAAGCATTGGACGTATCGTGTAGCCTAAGGTAAACGATCGTTGGGATTGATCTAAGCGATAGTGTAGATTTTTCTATACGATCGTGTAGTATTTACTAAACGATCATTTAGCTAATGCTAAGTGATGGGGTAAATCGTTTACTCTATCGCGTAGCATTGGTTACCCGATCGCGTAGGCGCTAGAGGTAGACGATCGTAGTGGGAGCATGTGATGCTCATCGTTTAGTAAAAGGCATGTGCTAGACAATCGTGTAGTTAGCAAGCCTCATCGCTTAGTTACTACCTACACGATCGTGCGTATACGATACAGAGGCGCTAGCTAAGCGATCGTTTAGGTGATGGTACTTTGTTGCATCGTAATCGTTTAGACGATCGCGGAACGCATACGTTATGCGGAGCGCACTAAGCGATCGTGTACCTCAGGCTTCATCGCTTAGTAAAAGGTACACGATCGTGTAGTATTTGCTAAACAATCGTTTAGCTCTGGGAGCGTTGGTAAGCGATAGAACGAAGCGTTTGTTTTATTGTGTAGACGATCACAGGGAGTTTAGTAAACGATGGTTGGAGACGCGTTGCTTCGCCCAGACGGTTCAAGACCCGGTTCGCCTGTTTGAACTGGAGACTCCTTGTTTGAGGAGCACAATAGGAATATGGATATGAAAAATATAATATAATAATATTCTTATATAATAAAATAAATAAATAAAAACTCAAATTATAAAATAACTCAAATTATATAATTGGACAATGAAAATTTAGTGGAATTTCGTGTGGATTTATCACCAATGGGTATATCATTTTAAGATCCACCAAAGACCACTATTTATAGACAAAGTGGTAAGTAGGATGTAGACTTACATGGACAACAAGCATGAATTACTACAAGGCACATGGACAACATGAATGGTGACACATGCCTTTTGGGATACTAAACAATGAACATCTATTTTTTTTTTTATATAATATTCATAATATATTTGTATTTTTCGATACCAAACTTTGAATTTTGAAATAGTTTTGAAAAAAATATTTAAAATATTCTTGTTAGAAAAAACAAAGTGAAAAATTGAGTGAAAGTGAAGGGTAAAATAAGAAAATATTTTGAAAATTATTTTTCATTTAATTTCATATAAAAAATGTTTAAAAAATTGCGTCACCTAATATATGAGCCCAAAATCTCAAAAGACAAAAAGTAATTGTTAGTTAACCACAATACCATAAAGAAAATATGGTCCAAATGTACAAAAGTATTAAAAATAAATTAAAACTTTTGTAGAACTTTGGATCGACAAGCTTTTGTAGACTTTTAAGTCAAGACTTCCCTCTCCACCAATTGGATCAGCCACAAACCCAAAAATAAAAACAAAATTTAAAAACCTTCTTTTTTCACTTTCATAATTACTTCACAATTTTCGAACCATTTTTTAAATTGAAGAAACAAAAAATTCAATTAATTTCTGAACCAGATGCGTGGGCGGTCACTGTGAGCTGTTCGAAGTGAGGTTGAGAGGTCGTGGTGCTTGAGGGCTATCTTGCGAAGTAGAGATAGATTCAAGCATCTGGTTCGTTTGATGATTGGCGATGGACGGTCTTGTTTTGTTTGGTGGGATCCTTGGCTGCCGGGGGGCGCGATTTTGGATTCATACAGGTTTACGGTGGTTTATGATGCAAGGAGTAGTTTGGAAGCGCGGTTGTCAGAGTTCTTAGATGGTGAGGGAGGTTGGAGGTGGCCTACAGTGTCTTGGGAGCTGCTTGAGATCTGGGGTCTTATCCAGTTAGTGGGGCCTAGGGTGAAGGGAGAGGATTATTGGGTTTGGGTGTCGGATGCTAGTGGTCAATTTTCTATCGTTAGTGCTTGGGAGAATATACGTCCTCGTCGTCCTAGAGTGTCTTGGGCTGGTATTTTGTGGGCGGGGGTGGTATTCCACGTCACTCCTTTTGTGTGTGGTTAGCAAGAAGGGATAGGTTGGGTATGCGGAATTGGTTGAGGATTTGGGATGTGTTATCAGAGGGAGGTATCTTCTGTGTGGGGGAAGTGTGGAGTCGTGGGATCATTTATTTTTTGAGTGTGGGTTTGGGAGAGAGGTGTGGTCTAGTGTGTTGCGTCAGTTGGGTTCGACGCATCAGGTGGCTGGTTGGGATGTAGAGTTGAGTTGGTTGTATCGAGTAGGGTTGGGTAAGGGGGTGCGTAGTAAGTTGTTCCGTGTTTTCTATTGTGCGTCCATATACTACATTTGGCAGGAGCGTAATCGGCGGCTGCATGAAGGTCGACCGAGGTCAGTGTCTGCTCTATTTCACCCTATGGTCTCTACGATTCATGCTCGTGCGACTTCCTGGTGGGTTGACCTTCTTGGTCTTATCTAGTGTGTGTACGGATGTTGTTTACTTTTGAACTTCACGTTGTTCTCTATTTTGCTGTAGCCCCTAGTTTGTGGGGTTCTGGGTTCTTTTCTCTGCCTTTCTTCCTAGTGGTTTGCGAATTTACGTCTATGTGTTGGTTTTTTTTTGGTCGTATCCTGTTGGCTTTGTTTTGGTTTTGTTGCTTTGCCTTTGCTTGTGTTTGGTTGCTTTGATGCCTTGATCCCAGACTATGAGATCCTCCTTGTTGTTGTATAATAATATCACCTATTCTAAAAATAAAAAAATAAAAAAAAAAACAATCTAGTTACTAAGCAGGCCCGTATTTATAATTTATGAATAAAACTTGACTCTTAATTAGTTTATCAATCTAATTGTGTAAGAAATTTCATTAAATCTTAGTTTTTTAAGATAGAAACTAAATTGATACAAATCCTAATCTAAAATGACAAAATTGATATTTATTAAAGTTTAGAGACTAAATTGTTATAAATTTGAAAGTATAGAAACTAAATTGTTATTATCATCAAAGTTTGAGATCAAATGATATTTTTAACAAAGTTAATTAGTGCTAAAATTGGCAATCTTATAGATAAAGGATGAAATTCAAAATTTCCCAAAAACACCAAAAAAAAATGTCATAAAATATTTCAGAAAAGGAAGTAACAAGAATTTGTCAAATTGTGATCGAACAATTTGTGAAATGAAGAAGATAGGAACACCAATGAATGCATTTAAGTTTTTGCCTCATATTAGGTTTAAATACTATTTTGTTCCATAAACTTTGAATCATGTTATATTTTAGTCTCTAAACTTTCAAACATATATGTTTTAGTCCCTAAACTATTAAAAAAATATTTATTTTGCTCTCTACCGCTAAGTCTTGATAATGTATTTTAGTCCCTAATCTTTCCTATGTTACATCAAAATACGTAATAAATTAGCAACGAACTAACTTAACTATGCGTAGCAAAGACGATAAGTCTCAAATTCATCATCTTTTCTAAATCTCCAAAGTTGAATATGTTCTCCACTTTTCAATCCCATTTCCTCCACCAACGAATTCCACTGTGTCGTCAAACAGTACACATTTCCATTTCCAATCTTCCACTCTTCAAACAAATCATTCTTTCTTCGAGGACATCATCTAAAATCGCCATGTTTATCCCTTTCTTGTTTTGGTTTTCCACTTCGCTCAACATCTTCCTCTCTTCCTCTGTTGCAAAATCAAGTAATAGTTTCTTTATCGGTAGGGATAAACGTCAATGGTTCTTTTTTAAATCAGTATCTTGAAGTTGTTTCTGAATCACCAGTCTAATTTCATACCCACCCATCTCCACGATCCGATCTCTGAATGTCACCAACATCTTAGGAATCATTAGATACTTGCTCTATTTTGCCTCTTCTTCCTCTGTTTCCTATGTTTCTTAGTCCTAGTCATCGGTATCGGCGTTGAAGCTGACTTCTTTCTTTTGTGGGTTTTGTTAACTTTTTTGGGTTCAATATGAGTAATAGATTGTGAAAACTCTATTATAATATCTGCAACCTCCAACATAGACAGGGGAACGACAGTTTCAATCTTGGGTTGTTCTTTCTTTTCGACACTGGAAGATCTTCTTCTTCGAGGTATGTAGATTTGGTTTAAATTTGGAAGATCTAGATGCATTACTATCGTTATTTTTTGCACACGAAAAAACTTGAAATCAAAACGGAATGAATTGAACTGAGTAGGAGATGAGTGATGGGAATTTATTTATAAGAGTGAATTGAACTAAGTAGGAGATGAGTCGAACTAGGATCTCAATCTCCAGATATGTCAAAAAACTACAACCTTATAGGAATTTAATTTCTAACCTTGATTTTCAATTCCTTTTATGATTTTCTTTGTTACTGCCATAATTGCATTGAGTTTTTAATGAAATTAGATTTTAATTCAAATATTTATCTATATTCTTGTTCTGAAACGAGTTATCTTTTTATTTATTTTTTTTCTTTTTTATATGTATCTCTCCCTATCTCTTCGGAGTGGGAGAAGAAAAATGATTGAAAGTGTATTTTCATTCTCTCTCTATATATAATTTTAAACGGTGGTAGATTCCAGCGAGTCCAATCCCAAAAAAAATGGGTACATTTGTTATTGAATTAGAGATCGCCCATTTTTTTAGGATGGGACTCGTGGGAATCTGCCCCGCATAGTTTAAAATTATATATAAAGAGAGAATGAAAATGTATTTCCAATCCTTTTCCTTCTCCCACTCCGAAGAGATTAGGATAGATAGATATAAAAAAGAACAAAAATAAATAAAAAGATAACTCGATTTAGAACAAGAATATAGATAAATATTTGAATTAAAATCTAATTTCATTAAAAACTCAATGCAATTATGGCAGTAACAAAGAAAATCATAAAAGGAATTGAAAATCAAGGTTAGAAATTAAATTCCTATAAGGTTGTAGTTTCCTGACATATCTGGAGATTGAGATCCTAGTTCGACTCATCTCCTACTTAGTTCAATTCACTCTTATAAATAAATGCCCATCACTCATCTCCCAACTCAGTTCAATTCATTCTACTCCGTTTTGATTTCAAGTTTTTTCGTGTTAAAGAAATAACAATGGTAATGCATCTAGATCTTCCATATTTAAACCAAATCTACATACCTCGAAGAAGAAGATATTCTAGTGTCGAAAAGAAAGAACAACCCAAGACTGAGACTGTCATTCCCCTATCTATGTTGAAGGTTGCGGATATTGTAATAGAGTTTTCACAATTTGTTACTCATATTGAATCGGAAAAAATTAACAAAACCCATAAGAGAAAGAAGCCAACTTCGACGTCGACATTGACGACTAGGACTAAGAAACATAGGAAACAGAGGAAGAAAAAGGCGAAATAAAGGAAGAAGAAGGCAAAACAAAGCAAGTATCTGACGATTCCTAAGATGTCGGCGACATTCAAAGATCGGATCGTGGAGATGGGTGGGTATGAAATTAAACTGATGATTCAGAAAACTTCAAGATACTGATTTAAACAAGAACCATGGACGTTTTTCCCTATCGATAAAGAAACTGTTACTTGATTTTGCAACAAAGTAAGAGAGGAAGATGTTGAGTGAAGTGGAAAACCAAAATAAGAAAGGGATAAACGTGGTGATTTTAGATGATGTTCTTGAAGAAAGAATGATTTGTTTGAAGAAGTGGAAGATTGGAAGTGAAAATGTGTACTGTTTGACGACACAGTGGAATTCGTTGGTGGAGGAAATGGGACTGAAAAGTGGAGAACATATTCAACTTTGGAACATTAGAAAAGATGATGAATTTGAGGCTTATCGTCTTTGCTTCACTATGGTTAAGTTAGTTCATTGCTAATTTATTATGTATTTTGATGTAACATAGGAAAGATTAAGGACTAAAACACATTATCAAGACTTAGAGGTAGAGACCAAAATAAATATTTTTTTAATAGTTTAGGGACCAAAACAGATATGTTTGAAAGTTTAGAGACTAAAATAAAACCGAACTCAAAGTTTATGGAACAAAATAGTATTTAAACCTAATATGAAGCAAAAACTTAAATGCATTCATTGATCCTATCTTCTTCATTTCACAAATGGTTCAATCACAAATTGGCAAATTCTTGTTACTTCCTTTTTTGAAATATTTTATGACTTTTTTTTGTGTTTTTGGAAAATTTTGAATTTCATCCTTTACTATAAGATTGTCAATTTTAGCACTAATTAACTTTGTTAAAAATATCATTTGATCTCAAACTTTCATGATAATAACAATTTAGTTTACTTTCAAATTTATAACAATTTAGTATCTAAACTTTAATAAATATCAATTTTGTCATTTTAGATTAGGATTTGTAAGAATTTAGTTTCTATCATAAAAAACTAAGATTAATGAAATTTCTTACACATTTAGATTGATAAACTAATTAAGGGTCAAGTTTTGTTCATACATTATAAATACGGGTCTGCTTGGCAACCAATTTATTTTTTTGTTTTCTATTTTTATTCTTGGTTTTTTTAAAAACAAGTTTTTTTGGTAAGTAATTGAATTTTTTTTTTTTTTTTACAATTTAAAAAATGGTTTGAAAATTGTGAAGTAATTATGAAAGCAGAAAAGAAAAAGTCTTTAATTTATAGGATAGTTGTAATACATACTAGAATAAGAGAAAAAATCTAAAAATATATTACATCTTTAAAATATTTACAAATATAGATGAGTTGACTAGTCAATCTTTGAATTTTTTTTTTAATTTCCTGATCAAAAAATAAAAAAAAATAAAGGACATGAAAGAAAATAAAAAAGAAAGGAAAGAAAAAGAAAGGAAAAAAGAAAAAAATGAAAGAAACTAAAAAATAAAGGAAAGAAACAAAAATCGGATAAAGGAAAGAATAAAATTTTAAAAAAAAAAAAAAAGGGAAGAGCAAAAACTGACGAAGAAAAGAAAGAAAATAAAAAGAATAAAAAAAAGAAGGTGTACATCAAATAAGATAAAGGGAGAGCGAAGTTAGAAATTAAAAATAAATTCAAAGATTGATTAGTCAACTCATCCATATTTGCAAATATTTTAAAGATGTAATATATTTTTAGATTTTTTCTCTTATTCTACTATATATTACAAATATCCTATAAATTAAACATTTCTTTTTTTTTTTTTTTTTACTTTCATAATTACTTCACAATTTCCAAACCATTTTTTAAATTGTAAAAACAAAAAATTCAATTAATTACCCAACAAACTTATTTTTAAAAAAAACCAAGAATAAAAATAGAAAACAAAAAAATAAATTGGTTGCCAAGCAGACCCATATTTATAATTTATGAACAAAAACTTGACACTTAATTAGTTTATCAATCTAAATGTGTAAGAAATTTCATTAAATCTTAGTTTTTTAAGATAGAAACTAAATTGTTACAAATCCTAATCTAAAATGACAAAATTGATATTTATTAAAGTTTAAAGACTAAATTGTTATAAATTTGAAGTATAGAAACTAAATTGTTATTATCATCAAAGTTTGAGATCAAATGATATTTTTAACAAAGTTAATTGGAGCTAAAATTAACAATCTTATAGATAAATGATGAAATTCATAATTTCCCAAACACTCAAACAAAAAAAAAAACCATAAAATATTTCAGAAAAGTAACAAGAATTCGTCAAATTGTGATCGAACAATTTGTGATATGAAAAAGATAAGTACAATCATGAATGTATTTAAGTTTTTACCTATTTTGGTCCCTAAACTTTGAATCCCGTTCTATTTTAGTCTCTAAACTTTCAAACATATTTATTTTAATCCCTAAACTATTAAAAAAATATTTATTTTAGTCCCTACTAAGTCTTGATCATCAATTTTAGTCCTTAATCTTTCCTATGATAAATTAGTAACGTACTAACTTAACCACACGAAGCAAAGACAATAAACATCAAATTCATCATCTTTTCTGAAGCTCCAAAGTTGAATATATTCTCCACTTTTTAATCCTATTTCCTCCCCCCCAACGAATTCCACTTAGTAGTCCAACAATATACATCTCCACTTCCAATACCCATTCTTTCTTTTCAGCAATGGAAGTTCTACTTCTCGAGGTATGTAGATTTGGTTTAATCTGGAAGATCTAGACGCATTACTGTGAGAGATATTATATTCTCTATTTTTAGATTGCAAGAGATATCTAAAGATTTTCCATTATGATTCATTCGTTCAAATCTTATGTCCGCAACGTAAATAATTTCAAATCAAGTTAAAAAGTAGACACTGATTGTATATTCTCATATGTGTTCTGTACATTTTTAGAACAATTTCTTATATACAACCATGAAAGAAAATTGGTGTATTAAAGGATAAAACCACTTAAGGTAAAAAGTAAAATACATAAGGAAAGAGAATTAATTATTTTTGAAGTGATGGCATATAATGGAAATTAATTTTTGGAGTAAAATTAATTTAGCATTTCTTCATGCCAAAGCAAGCATGGTGTTTTATTTTTGGAAGAAACTTATAGGATTCAAATGTCTACCTTTGTGCAGTGGATATACCATTGCCTTCAAAGTAAAATCGACGTGACCTCGATGCTAAATCGCCAGAAGCCGGTTACTTTCTAAGGATAACACAATATCCTTCTCGGTCGTACACTCATCGTAGAAGGATTGAAATTGAATGAAAACTTTGCTCAAAATTAAATCATTTTTAATAGAGAGAAATATCATGCCAAACTCAAATCTCACCCTTGAAGACTGAAACAACCATTGTTCTTTTTATAAGAATCCAAGAAAAACGTTTTTCTAAATTAAATGTAAAAAACATTTCAAATCTTAATTAAATACAAAAACATTTCATATCTAAATAAAATAGGAAAAGATTCATATCTAAATTAAATACAGAAAACCATTTTCAAATTTAAATTAAATATAAAAATACATCTAGAAATCTTTGGCTAATTTTATAACAAGTCATTCCAGCAAATGACTAATTAACTAGTCATTCACATCAATCCCCCACGAATGATTGAGAATTAAAAACAATAAATAATTTATATGAGCAAATATAAGAGAATAAACTTAAACCTCAACATCTTTCAATATGAATTAATACATAGTGAAGTAGAGCAACAAGTTGATTAGAGAGAGTGAGTTACCTCTTGAACTTTCAATAACTATGGTCGAGACCCATACAATACGTTTCATTCCTTAAATTTCTATCGATTCCGTGATAAGAGCGTGCTATTTAAAGCCATGCACATAGAACCTCGAATCAACGTGAAAGCTCTAGAAAAATACCTTTAAACTTTTCCATAGAAGGCGGTCACACCTTCACAATCACATTAATTGCTTCATCAAGTCTATCGCAATAGACCGTTCAAAACTGAGCTATGACATATATAATCCATACCAGGAGACCAACTCCATCAAGTCTGTCAAAGACAAACCATTCAAAAACTGAGCTATGAAAATTTTACCATTATCCATCAAGTCCATGCTAGGACCACCTAAAGGAAGAGCTATGGAATTTTTAAATATTTTAGTTTTGTCAATCAAGTCCGTACTAGGACCATCCAAATGAAAAGTTGTGGACCATCAAGTCTATCGCAATAGACAACCTAGACAATCTAGATAAAAGGCCATGGACCATCAAGTCTATTACAATAGACCACTTAGATAAAGGGCTATGGACCACTATAATGGTTGGAGTCTCATACTTGTTGAAAATTCTAGAATTACTCTCCTTGTTATGTCTTTAGTGAGAGGATCTGTAAAATTCCTCTCAAACCTTACAATGAAATAATCCGCCTTTCACAATTGGTTCACAGCTCCATGTCTAAAGCGTAGAATGGTACACAATGCAAAGAGATAGGTATAATGCCCTCCCACAATGGTACATCTTGTAGTAGGCTTCTAAGCCACTCATACTGATGTCCCTCACAATGATGCATCTCCTAGTTGGCTTTTAAGCCACTCATACTAATGTCTAGTACATCTCCACATAGGTTTTTAAGCCACTCATACTAATGTCCCCCATAATGGTGCATCTCCCAGTTGGTTTTTAAGCCACTCAAACTAATGTCCTACTAATTCCAGAGCAATAAATTCACGCTTCCATGAAATAGCTTCTCTACCCAATAAGAACACATATCCATTAGTAAAGTGTACTTCATCATTCTATGTTACTCAGTTTGCATACACTACCCTTCTAACAAAATATGCAATCACAACATACGTAATCACAACATACGAAGAGTAATTAAATGATTTTTATCAGGATTATGTGTATATCTATTCATCTTCTCAGAACATATACAATGATAGGTTTAGTATAGTTCATAAAAAAAAAAACATAACAATTCTTATAATTTTTGCATATTCAGATCAAAACACACATCTTCCTTATTTTTCTTAGGACCCATACTAGTATCATAAGGTATTCTTACAGGAGCATTTTTCAATGTGTAATTAATATAAAGAAAAACCATTTTTAGTTTGCTTTATCTTAACATTAAGTATCACATTACCTTCACCTAAATCTTACATTTCAAATTGTGAGGATATAAAGAACTTAGTATCATTACTTACATTTATGTTTGTACCAAAGATCAGTATATCACACCATTAGCTCAAATAATTTTGCATAAATACATGTATCAAAGGATATTTACAAATATTCACATAATTAGCTCAAATAACTTGAGTAAATGACTTCTTTATATCCATGTGATGTATTATATAAATACTATCAGAGTTTTATAATAGATATTTTAAATATTTTAGTCATATGAGAATATGCATCAAAATATTTGAAGATCCATTTAAACTTAACTGGTTTATTTCCTTTAAAAAATTCTACTAAATCCATGTTTAATTCATAATGTTTCTTCATAAGTTGCTAAATCACATAACAACAATAAATCATCAATCTTACTTTTCTCTTTTCAAGATCCTAGACATGCGTACTTTTAATCAATTGAAATTAAATATTATCCATGATCATCTCCTTATCTACTAAATGTGATGATCATCTCCTTATCTAACCAATGTGGAACTTTGGTCGCATTTCCAATATTTCTCCCCTCAAACAAAGGATCACCAAGTCTCCCCTCAAATAGCAATTCATTTGTCTCACTCTTGTCTAGGCTAACTCCTCTTCACTAGGACACACGGCCTATCTGACAGAGTTCAACTATAGATCATACCATAACATACTTTTGAGGCTCCACTACATCTTTGTTCAACATAGCTAAACTAGGGGCATAACTCTAATACCACTTATTAAGGATAACAACTATGCAAATATTTTCACAAAAGTATGGTAATGTATTTATTTTGACCCTAAAAGCCTCATACCAATAGAGATAGTTGTTCTAACTTATATATCCATGAAAAGTTCTTATAAAATATCCACATATTTTATAGCTTAGACAATATTTCAGATTACCATCAATTCTACAAGCTTCCAAATAAAAATGATGGAATTTACATATTTTCGTACCACAAACAAGCTAAGTGATAATCAAAATAATGGTATAGGGTCACACTCAATTTAAAAAGTAATAATAATACTTTTCAACTTCATGAAAATTAATGGCCAAATATGACAATTTAATATGCGTAAACTTTGTTAAATATAACATACATGAAATATTATTTTCATTCATGCTAACATGCTAATACACATGCTCAAGTAGATCACAATAGCATCCCATTTAAGGTATGGAAGACAATTCAATTACAATAATACTATTATTTTTTTATTGCACATATCATTTGCTACTCATGAAATATTATAATATATACTAATCAAATATATATTGAATACAATGCTCAAATGTAGCAATGAAATAAAATTTCTTAATTCTCATACCATAAATAAAAATTTGAAACGTTGAGCTTAAATCCATTATACTTGATGATCAACAACTACTATACCACAAAAAGCTCTTCTAGCAACCAACATTAATCAATCCACTAATTTACTTAACATAATGTAATATACTGATTTTTTTTTCAAATCTATTAAATCATGCCATTAGTTAGATGATTTAGTCAATGAACCATTTTGAAAACAAATGCAAAATTTATTCAAAATGAATTTTACTCAAAAAATGAAACACCATGTTTGTTTTTCATGAAGAAATGCTAAATTAATTTTACTACAAAATTTATTTTCCATTATATGCAATCACTTATAAGGAAAGCCACACAAATAATTAATTCCCTTTCTTTATGTATTTTAATTTTTACCTCAAGTGGTTTTTTCCTTCAGTGTACCAATTTTCTTTCATGGTTGTATATAAGAAATGATTCTAAAATTGTACTGAACACATATGAGAATGTACAATCAACTTCTACTTTTCAACTTGATTTGAAATTATTTACGTTGCAGACATAAGATTTGAATCAATGAACCATATTGGTAAATCTTTAGATATTGAATATAATATCTCTCACGATTTCTTCGAAAAATAGATGAACAAATCTAGAACTGATTTTACTTTAAGATATTTAACCTTTTTCAATCTTATTAAATATTACTTCTCTCCTAATTTTAGATCAACCCTTACTTTAGGCAACACATAACACAAAATCAAATTCTAAGTCTAGACCTTGATGTCTTCCATCAAACAACACTTGATGTTGATGTTTTAAATTAGAGTAAAGTGGATTTAAAGTGTACATACCAGTCGACTGCCAATTGCTTCTTCTAAAGTCTTGGTCACTGAAACCATTTTAGACGTGATGTTGGGCCTAATTCATTTTGCATTAGAACATATCCGCGAGAATGATATTAAAATCACCCAACGATAGCTTCTTGATCGATGGACAACATTTCCGACTGGTTCTTCTGTAATCGCAGAACGTTGGCTTCATCTTATAAATTGAAAGTGGAGATTCGTCGAGTTGGCTTCAGCCAAAAATAAATAAATAAATAAATAAGACTTGACCTCATCTGCCGTTTTTCCACCGCCTCTATAGACCAGACCTGCCACTGGTCTTCCTCCGCTGGCACCAGATCTATCGACGTGGGTAGCTTCACTCGTGGATCTCTCTTCCTGATCGATCTTCCACGCTACAAAATCTACCGCTCACCATAGTTCAGATCCAATTGCAATATCTCAGTTCCTCCGAGATCTCCGCCACTCATCGCCGTTCACCTCGTTCAGATTCGTTTTCTCAATTTGCCATTAATTGAATATCAAGATGCTAACTCCTTCACAATTCGTTCTTTATCGACATTTGGTAGAAATTGAATTTTGCTTTCAAATTGTAAGATTCAAACATCCACTATTGTGCCATAGATATACCACTTCCTTGAAAGCAAAATCGGTGCGACTGAGGTGTTAAATCGCCTAGGATGAAAACTTGGCTAAAAATTAAATCATTTTTAATAGAGAGAAATATCATGTCAAACTCAAATCTCATCTTGAGGGCTAAAACAACCATGGTTCTTTTTATAAGAATTCAACAAAAACTTTTTCTAAATTAAATGTAGAAAATATTTCAGATCTTAATTAAATACAAAAACGTTTCAGATCTTAATTAAATACAAAAACGTTTCAAAACTTAATTAAATACAAAAATGTTTCATATCTAAATTGAATAGGAACACGTTTCATATCTAAATTAAATATAGCAATCCGTTTTCAAATTTAAATTTAATATGAAAATATATTTAGAAATCTTTAGTTAATTTTATGACAAGTCATTGGAATGAATTGAACTAAGTTGGGAGATGAGTGATGGGCATTTATTTATAGGAGTGAAATAGCATAGTCGGACTAGGACTTCATTCTTCAGATTATATCATTCCTAATCTTGATTTTCAATTCCTTTTACAGAAACATGCAGCAGAAAAAAATAAGTTCATTAAGCATTCTAATTTCTTACTTTTGACATCAAAATAAGCATGTTCATTAAGCATTCTAATTTCTTAATTTTGACATCAAAATAAGCATGTTCATAGGGTATTGAGAGGGTTTCAATACATACCTTTGAAGATCCTCTACGAACACGAATTTGAACTGCAATCTTCTTCCATTAAAGTCGTGGACCACCAAGAGATCTTTTCTGCTATTCTCAGCCTTGAATTTAAGTGGTGAAACTCACAATTGGGTTGAATTTGTGAAGGATTTGGTGTGGGTTTGAAGAGAGGGAAAAACCGTTTCTGCAAAAACTAATTTTTAGCCTGAAATTCTTTTAATCTCAAAATTAAAGAGTTTTATCATTCTTTTTCATGCAGTACCAATTTTCAAATTTTCAATCTTTAATTTTAATTAATTCAAAATTAATTAAAATCAAAACCAATATTTCAATTTCTAAAATTGAAATAAAAATAAAAATTAATTTTGATTTAATTAATTAAATAGTAATTTAATATCAAAAATTAAATTAATCACATACCTACTTTTAAACATGCATCCTATTCATGTAATTAATATTTAAATCAATATTTATATCAAATATAATTATACAATAAATCAATATAAACTCTCCATTTTCATTTAGTTTCAATAAATTAAACATTAATTAATTATATCAAATATAATTATACAAACTCTAATTTGAATTTGAACTATTCAAATTCAAACCATAAATTCAATTTAAACATTTCAAATTGAAATTCAATTTGAACACTTCAAATTGATATCATTCCAAATACACTCAATTTACTAATTCAAGGTGTTATGTTTTACAAGCTAGTAGAGATACCTTATGGACCTATAGATCATGACCTCCAACGATTTGAGATTAATTGGCTAAAATTCTTTAGACCAAATTAATCAATATTCGTTAACTATCGAGTCACACCACTATAGCTCGACAGTTTCACTCTCCTCATTGTAGATATATTTGTGCCCACTTGATTTAACCATACGCAGTAAGTCAACCCTTCACAGGTTGTTCGTAATAACGGTTGGGTCAAATGTTGTTTTACCCCTGAAATAATGTCTTGCTTCCACTGATCCTCTAATGAACAATTGATTTGTGATCTAATTACTAAACCAGATCCCTTTCGGGCCAATGAGAGGGTGGAGCCCCTTGTTCAAGACCTAGATTCAGCACTTAAGAGAACAACCTTCCTTCTATCCTTAAATTGGGTAGGCGTGAATTCCATCTTGCACCCTATGTCCCCAGCTATCTACCCGGTCTTATCTCCAAAATGGAAGGCTTATTAAGTAGTGTCGTTGGACTACTCTCACCTATGCAGATCAAAGAATAATCCTGAATAAACAGGAGTTCATAGTTAGCTCAAGATTAAGGTTAAGTTACCTATGTCACCACTGTGAAATAGTTAGTTTTAAAAAGTAAACAACGTTATAAAGTAAGAGTGACTTATTTCTTAGTCCGATCTTATGCAAACTCATTGCACAGGACATCCCCACTCCTCATGTCACCACATGAACGAATCAGGATCACCTCGTTTGTAGCACTTTACAATCCTTTGTAACAACTATAGAGTGGGTCGCATCTAATAGTGTTACTAGAATAAGGCACCCAACCTTATTTATATACTATAGATCATTTTTACTATTTACTCAAACTTGATCCACTTTTGTGTCTCTACATAAAGTTCAAGTACTCATATAATAATCATAGATCTTTTAGTTTATTGGATTTATTTCTAAAACGAAATAAGCAATTCATAAATTCAATAACAATTTTATTGAATCAAACTTCAATAATAACTTTATTGAATTTCAGAATAAGTTTATTGTTTACAAACAACGAGTTTTATGACATAAAACCCAATACAAGAGCATTGGGATCCCTATTCCAATACTTACAACTCTGGATGGAGATTGCACCCAAATTTTGCATGGTCAAAGCCTAACAACATCATAAGTACATGCAGTAACAAACAAAAGCAACCCACCTGGATTCCCACAAGTGTCGCGACAGTAGCCTCAAGCCTAACCTTCTGTGAAGCCTCCTAAAAAAAGTCCCATCATGGTAGAAATAATGAAAGAGTATATAGCAAGAAATGGTGTGGCTCTGAGAAACTTAGAAGTGCAAGTGGGCCAGTTGGCAAAGGAGATTCAGAATAGACTGCCCAGAGCCTTACCTAATAACATAGAAGCACCAAAGTTGAATGGAAAGGAGTAGTGTAAGGTTATTACAGTAAGAAGAGAAGTGGAATATGAAAGACCGAAAATATATGAAAAACAAGTACAGTGTACAAAGAAAGAAACAAAAAAATGTCAAGTCTAAAGAAGATACCATTCTGAAAGATGTGGAAATAAAGACAGTAGATAGAAAAGGCAAAAAGAATGAAGAAGATGAAATGTCAAGGGTGTCAACAGACAAGAAAGAGGTACCAGCATATAAACCATTCATACCTTTACCCTAAAGCTTCAAAAGACCAACAAAGACATGTAGTTCAAGAAGTTCTTGGATATCCTCAAGCAATTATATATCAACATCCTTTAGTTAAGGAACTGGAAGAGATGTCAAACTATATCAAGTTTCTAAAAGGTATTTTTTTCTAAGATACGAAAGTTGTTGGAGTTCGAAAGCATTGTGTAAACTGAATGTTATAGCACGATGGTTAGTAGAAAGATTCCTCCTAATCTGAAAGACCCTGAGAACTTCACTATCCCATGCTCAATTGGAGGACAGAGTCTAGGTAGAGTGTTGTGTGACCTGGGGGCAAACATAAATTCGATACCTTACTCCATTTTTACTCTGTTTGGCATTGAGGAAGTGAAGCCAACCACGGTGACGCCGCAGTTAGCTAGCAGATCCATCACTAAGCCAGTGGGAAAGATTGAGAATGTATTGGTAAAAGTAGACAAGTTCGTGTTTCCTGCGGACTTTATAAATTTAGACTGTGAATCAGATAAGGAAATATCAATAATTCTTTAGTAATTGGGAGAGCTATTGATGTGTAAAAGGGAGAATTGACTATGCGAGTCAATGCCAAAAGATTTCATTTAATGTGTCAAGTGCACTAAAATTTCCAGGAGATTTGGATGAGTGTTCTTTCGTTGATGCTATTGATACTTTGTTTTCAAATGTGCAGGACGTTACACATCAAGAGGAGTAGGAAGAAGTATTAAAGAAATTGAAGAAACAACATAACAGGTTGCTGTAGTAATAGGAATAGCAAGTCTAGTATCAGACCGTGAAATATCAAAAACACTCAAACCATTGGTAATTGAACCACCAATGCTTGACTTGAAGCCACTGTTGGCACATTTAAAATATGCATATCTAGGTCAAGATAACACATTGCTAGTAATCATTGTTACTGAGCTAACGGAATAAGATGAAAATTTGTTGCTGAAAATTCTAAGTAAGCATAAGCAAGCGATTGGCTGGACAGTAGTTGACATAAGAGGAATCATTCCTTCATTTTGTATGCATCCCATCAACCTGGAAGAAGAAGAAAAGAATTCAATTGAGAGTCAAAGGCGGATAAATCCAAACATGAAAGAAGTTGTCCGCAAAGAAATCACCAAGTGGATAAACATCGGAGTGATTTATCCCATTTTCGACAATGATGGGTTAGTCTAGTACAGTGTATACCGAAAAAAGGCTGAATGACCGTAGTGGTAAATGAAAACAACGAGCTCATCCCGATTCAAATAGTAACAGGGTGGTGAGTCTTCATGGACTACCACAAGCTTAACAAGGCCACGAAGAAGGATCACTTTCTATTGCTTTTGATAGATCAAATCTTAGATTGGTTAGCTGGTAAATAGTACTATTGTTTCCTTGACGGGTATTCAGGGTACAATTAATCATGATAGTGCTCGAGGATTAGAGTAAAACCACATTCACGTGCTCCTATGGCACTTAGGGGTGAATATCAATCGGTCGATGTCGGTTTTGGGAGAAAATCGGCACCGAAAATCGACCAAAAAATGTGTAAAATTCGTTGGATTGTCGATCGAGCCAGTTGGTTTGGTCTTTTTTTTCTCCTTTTTTTAAAGCAAAGTCAAGATGAATATGGATTGACGAAATGTTATTGTTAGGTGATAGTGGCTCTTTTGTGGTGTCATTTAATTCTAGAAAACTGCCACAAATCAAAAGAAAGTTTATAATTACACCAAACTACTCTATCACTACAAAGACGTAAGAATGGTGGTAAGTCCAAGTCGATTCACGTGACAGCGTGACTTGTTTCGTTAAGCCAATTTTCTATTAGAGTGGTAAATTGGGGGGGTTTGGTATGAAAGAGATAAACATGTAAGAAATTGAAATAAAAGCGGATAAATGTAAACTAAGGATAGGAATTATCTAGTTTCGAAAGCAAGAGAGATCCTATATAATTTCAATCATCAAAATCCATTAATTGGACATGCAATCGATTTATGCCTACACAACAATCACTTGACATGACCAAGCTAAGCTCTACAAAGGCAGACAACTGGCTAGGACCAACCAAGAAAGCATCCTAATTAAACTACATGCATTAAATCCTAATTTGATTCAATAGCGATCAATTCAGACTAAGCACATGTGCATTAAGCTTTAGGATTCCATTGTGTCGATTAATTAATCGGAAAGCCCTAACTCAATCAACCGATTTATCCTTGAACCTAGATCAAACATGCATCCTATGACCCAAGATTAGACTATAAATCCTAGCATACACATTCAACCATTTGCTACCGGAGTGATTTTAAGCATAAATGTGTTGGGATTGGTGTCATAATTCTCCCGAAGTCTCGTTGTTTTGTAAAGATACATATTTTTTTATGAATAAAATAATTGTTATTTAATTCTGGCATTTACTCATATCCAATAAACAAAGCTCCTAGGTTATCTTATGTGAACTTAAGCATGTATATGTGATATACAATGGATCATGTCTTAAGTGATAACATAAATTGGTCTGTAGTATAAGGATTAAAGTGGGATACCTGATCCTGGTGATATTACGGATACGACCCGCTTTGTAGAGGTTTGCAAGTATTGTAAACTACTACAAATGGTAGATCTTGACCATTCATGTGTAGACGTGCGAGTGGGGGTGTCCTATACAAAGAGTTTGTATAAGACCCAGACCACGAGATGACTAAACTCTGTATATAATGTCGTTGATACTAGAGACTTACATCTCACCTAAACGACCATAGGTGACACGACCTTAATCCTGAGTTTTTTGGGAACTCTTGCCTTTGAGGGCTGTCCTTTGATTAGTATGGGTGAGAATGGCCAGATTGCCAACTCAACATGCCTACCTTTTTAGGGACTTGTCTGATCTAGGAGCTGGGAACTCAATCCACAAGATGGAATTCACTTCTTTCTCGAAAACAGGGATAAGTAGAGAGATTGCTCCCTTAAGGGCTGATTCTGGGGCTTGAATATAATGGCCACAGCTTTTCTTTGAAAGAGAAGACTCAGTCATAGTAGGACTATGACTTATGTTCATTAGAGGGATCAGTGGTACTTAAGAAGTTATATATAACTACAAGGGCATAACTGTTATTGGCCCAGTTATACTTACGAGCGATCTGCGAAGGGTTGTCGCACTTTTGATTGGTTAAGATGGACACATAATATATCTGTGGTAAGGAAAGTTCAGTTGTCGATCTTTAGTGGAGTGTCTGGCAGTTAATGGATGGTGAATCCTGCGACTAAAGAGTTTAGTCAGTTATTCACATACCGTTGGAGCTTCGAGCTACAGGTCCATAAGGTCCCCTTGGTAGCTCAATGGATTCAGTTGAGGATCAGTTCTTGGTGTTGAATTGAAATGTTCAAATTGACAAGAGGTATTTTTTATTATATAAGATATGATCGATATGATGTATGAGATACATCTTGTAGAGAATTAATGTAAATGAGATTTATATTAAGTGTCATAGAATAGAAAAAGAACTATGGTTTATATGTTTCATGAGATGAAATATTAAAACTATAGGTTATAAATATAGTATGATAAGTTGGTTATCATTTATATGTATAATAATATTAATTATTGGATTATTAAATCTTTTTCTCTAATAACCAATTGAGTGGGAGGTTATTGGTGGTTCATGGTAACCGTGAGATAAAAGAAAAATTGTTTACCTAATTTTAGTAAGTTTTTGTCAAAAATTGTTTTGGAGATTTCTCTCTCGGTAAAAGAATATCACGAAGTTGTCAAGTAAATACAGATTTACTAAACGACAGCTTGACAAAAGGTAAATGACCGTGTAGTGTTTGTAGGCGATAGACACACAGCTAAACGATGAGTTAAACGATCGCTTAGCTTTTGCTAGATGATCGCTTAGCTTTTGCTAAACAATTGGGCATTAACCTATACGGTAGGTTTCAGCCATTTCCCACTTACCCAATCGTGTACACGATTGTTGTTTCCTCCATTCTTCTGCCTCATACCAAGTCCACACAGAGCCCACCCTCTGGATTCTCACACTAAGAATACCAAGGTAACCTTCTTGTTGGTGTCATACTTAACTCGATGTCGTCGAGGTTCTGTGGAGGTCGTTCGTGCTACTGGGGTGTTCATGATCGAGGCAATCACTGAGTTCGAGTGCAAGGTGTTCATGTTGTGTAGCAGTCATGTTGTTCGAGCGTTCGAGGTTGCTGTGTTCAAACGTTCGTGATCAAAGAGTGTGGAGATGAGTCGAAAAATGTTCGTAGCTTTTCTCTTCTTGATCATTTGTACTTTTCATGTTGTAATTTCTGTAATGAATGCATAATCATTTGTTTTGTTTACGACTGTAATTTGTAATGTTCATACATGATTGTAATTTGGAATGATCTATTCCGCTGCTCATGAAAATCCTCGTGTTCGATTTCCTTCAAAACGAACACTAGAGAAACGTGTGAGCCTAAAATAAACTAGCTAAGACATAAATTTATGTTAAGGCCATCAATCCAACACAAAAATATATATCAAAATCAAGCAAGATTCAAGAAAACACAAATTCAATATGCATTAACTCCAAAGAATAGAAATCTCAAGAAAAACACATAGGGTTCTTGCTCCAAAAATTAGATAGAAGTTACCTCAACATCCCTTAGACAAGAGGAAGAGGAAAGGTCCAATCTATCATTTACAACCCCAAAAAAGATGTAAATCCTAAACTAAGATGCTAAAATCTGAAGGGAGAAGAAGCAAATTGAAGCACCACCTCAGCCTCCATAAAATCAGCCTTTTCCTTAACCTAATTTGGAAAGAACAATTTTATAAAATAGGCACAGCTCTTATCGAGTTAGACCTCAAGCGTCAAGTGTGCATTGCAACGGTGGCTTCGATGTTCCCTTGCGACATGCACGCACACGCGAACATTGGCTTTGCATTAATCATCATAGCGTTGCAACGCCAAGGGTAGCATTGTGATGCTACCCTGCATATTCAGCTTCTATTGCTCAGCGTTGCACGAGTGTTGAGGTTATGCATGTAACGAGCGTTGCGACGCTCTAATCAGGGCAGTTTGTTCATTTTTACTCCTTTGAAGCTCGGATGCTCAAATCACCTACAAATTGCCTCAATTAACCCCGTTTCTCATCAAATGGCTAGTTTTACCTCTTTATTGCTCAGTACCTAGAAAATAAGATGATTAACACATAAAATCCATTAACGTGCCTAAATTAAGCAAGAAAATATAGCTCTTTTTGAGAGCTTAGGTTAACATAATTTGCAACTTTTTCAAATTTAAATCAATAATTTTTTTTATGAAACATTTAAATCAATCATGTATTGAGTTGGAAATTAGGCAACATAAAAAAATAATAAATCAGTACTGAAAAAGTAGGCTTGGGCTTGGGTTTGTGGTAGTAAGCTTACTTTTATTTTTATTTTTCAATTTTTCGGTTGATCGATTTTTCAATTTTTTTTATAGGAAAACCGACAACTGACTGACCAACTTTAATTCAATAGATTTAGATTGGTCGGATCGGTTTTCAGTGCTTTTATGTACACCGCTAATGGCACCTTTTCCTTTCGACGGATGCCATTTGGGTTATGCAATACGCCAGCAAACTTTCAACAATGCATGATGGCGATATTTTCTGACTTAGTGGAGAGAACGATCAAGGTTTTTATGGATGACTTTTCGATGCATGGTGAAACTTTCCACAACTATTTTAAGAACTTTGAGTTGTTGGAGATGATGCCCTAAACTCTCGTTGGGTCTTGTAGTTTGTAAACACAGCTTTGAACAAACGCTTGTGATGTAATAATATATGATATTTTCTTCACTTTTGTCTATAGAACATTGGATGTTTTAATTACTTTACCACAAACTAATAAACTAAGATCCCTGGTTGTCGTTTGTAACTTAAGCATATATGTGGAGACATACAGGTGGATCATGTCTTAAGTGATAACAAAAATGG
The DNA here is from genome assembly GCF_027475165.1 of Benincasa hispida. Taxonomy (NCBI): domain Eukaryota; kingdom Viridiplantae; phylum Streptophyta; class Magnoliopsida; order Cucurbitales; family Cucurbitaceae; genus Benincasa; species Benincasa hispida. The sequence continues at coordinate 29,065,517 of NC_143489.1, read as the reverse complement.
TCTATAGTATATGGATATAGAAGGGAAACCTTATCTTGGTAACATTACAGATGCGGCCGCTTTGTAGAATAGTTACAAATGTTATGACTTGCTACAGATGGTCTGATCTTGATCATTCATGTGGAAACATACGAGCGGGGGCATCTTATACAAAGGAGTTTATATAAGTCCGAACCACGGAGTGTTATAGTCTCATTATATAACACTATTCATGAAAGATACTTTACTTCACTAGGATGACCATAGGTAACATGATCTAAATCCTAAGTGAGTTTGGAACTCCTGCCATTAAGGGTGATCCTTTGATTTTCATGCGTGCGAGTGGCCAAATCGCCAACTCAAACCTACCACTTTGGGGATTCGTCTGATTTGAGAGCTGGAAACTCAGCTACACAAGATGGAATTCACTCCTTCCCCGAAGCAGAGGTAAGTAGATAGATTGCTCCCTTAAGGGTTGATTTCGAGGCTTGAACGATGTGGTGCCACACACCTTCTCATGGCTCGAGAGATGTCCACACATAGTAGGATTGTGTTACATTGTTCATTAGAGGGATCAGTGGTACTTAAGAAGTTAGATGTAACTACAGGGGCAAAATGGTAAATTGATCCAGCTGTACTTACGAGCATCTGTAAAGGGTTATCATACTGTTGATTGGTTATATCCTATGGACACAGAAATATATCTGTGATGAGAAGAGTGCAACTGTCAGTTTTTAGTGGAATGCCTGGCAGTTAACGGATGGTGGAACTCATGGCTAAAGAGTTTAGTCAGCTATCCACGTACCGTTGGAGCTTCGAGCCATAGGTCTATAAGGTCCCCTTGGCAGCTCAATGGATTCAAGTTGAGAATCGGTTTTTGGGTCAGTGTGAAGTGTTCAAATTGACAAGAAGGCGTTTGATTATATATGATATAATTAAACGAGTCAATTATATATGATATAGTTGACACAATGTATGAGATACATTAATTAGAGGAAAATGATATAAATATGATTTATATCTAGTGGAGGAGAAAAAGACTATGGTTCATATGTTGCATATGATGTTATATTAAACCATAGGTTATAAATATAATATGATTATATTTATTTTTTAATTTAACAATTATGGGATAATTGTACCGGCTTTTTCTCCATAACCGAATGAGATACTGAGACGTTGCATTCAGTTTTCGTAACTGAAGGATAAAATGAAAATTGTTTTTATTTTGCAAAGGATCAGAGATTCACTCACCAAGTTATGTGTACTGCCTATCACATAGCAAACTGAGAGCATACACGACAGCTCAACGTTTCTAAACAATCATATTCACACGCGCAATTTACTAAATGATCGCATAGTTTTTAGTAAACGATTGTCTAGCTTTTTCCTATGCGATCGCGTGCCCGAGCATTTACTAAATGATCGTCTATACGATCTCGCCCCTTTTACTACACGATCGTGTACCTCTACCTAAACGATCAAGCATCGTCTATACGATAGACACCCGATATCTCCCATTTCCAGAACCCACACCTCCTGGATTCTCACTCCGAGAATACCGAGGGTTCCGAGTGGTAGTGTCTTTCTTGTTGTTAAGTTTGTGAGGAGTCCGTTCATGGGTAGATGACAGCGATATTTGGTGGACAATAGCTTGGACGATCTCAGCGAGAGCGAGAGGTGCAGTCCTTTGATGAGAACGAGTTTTTCTTCGAAGAAGGGTTCTTCAACTGGTATGTATTTCATTCTCTTTGTTGTTTAAAGTTTCAAAACATGCCTATAATTTGTTGTTAACTGCATAACTAATCTTTTTTATTGTGAATGCGGAAATTCTATCACAATGAATTTAGAACAATTTTTCTTCCGCTCAGAGGTACTCTTTAATAAGAGTTCCTTCAATTGGCATCAGAGTCAGGTTATGATATTTCAAATTCATTGATGCAAAAAATAGCATTTACTTTCTCGGTGGGTAAAGCATGTCTACATTCTGTTTAAGCATGTGTTTGTGGATGTGGATTGATGGAGTTTCTGGGATGAAGCCTCTGGTTATTTAAATTCTTTTACATTTGAAGTTAGTTTTAAGGGCCCCTATGTTTTTGGGCGTATTAACTTGCTATCGAGTCTGTAAATTCAAAGTGTTTAAGTCTGTTTGAGTCGTTCATGATGAAACTTCAATGCAAGGAGTTATTTTTCTTCGAGGATGAAGACGACCAAGCATCGGTCGTGTCGTGTAACCGATGGGGTAAATGATCGTAGAGTATCGGACACTCGGGAGAAGGTTAACACGAGCGCACTAGATGATCGTGTAGCTTAACAAGTTTCATCGCTTAGATCCTGACTACACAATCGCGAAGTAAAATGTTTACCTAAGCGCTTGTTATGTGATCGTCTAGACGATCGTGCTTCACAACAACGTCGTCGTCTGAATGATCGTTTAGACTCACATGTTTTGTCTTGTGCACTAAACGATCGAGTACCTCATGCTTCATCGTATAGTTATTAGTACTCGATCGTAGCTAAACGATTGTGTATACCCGACCGCATTTATTAAACGATGGGAGCTTTGCCCAGGCGGTTCAAGACTCGATTCACCTGTGAACTGGTTTTGCTCGATGGAAAATGTAATAGATAGAATTTTTATGTCCGATTTTGAGGCGGTTCATCCTATTCCATTAACCTTTGTGAATGTACATAGGATGTATGTTTTATTTATATGTCATATGGTATGCCATATAGAAGAAATCCCACCTTACATTATGCATTGGTCATGCATCATCTCTTTATTGTAAGTGTTCTGATTTAAAGAAGCATGGTTTAAACTACATAAGAGCATACTCATGCATCATATAATATAAGAGTTATATTTATGCATGCATAAAGCATAGACATGCATCATCTTTATATTATAAGTGTTATAGTATAAGGGTGTATGATAGCATGTTTGCTTGGTTCATTACATGTATATAAAAGTTATGTATAGTAATGAACGGACATTGCATGAAGCATAACACATAATTTAAACTTATAAGTCTTATAAATACCTAGTTGTGTGGCAATGTGTATGGTTTTAGTTGTTTCTTTTATAAGAGTTATAAGGGAATTATAACTAAAATATATAAAAAAGACATACATGCGAACTTAGGTTTGAATCATGTTTTTAAAAGTATTTTAAAACTTGGTGGAGATAGACCTAAGATCCCGGTTCTAATGAGATTAGCAACGTAGGCTTTAATCTTTTAATCAGTTTAATAGGATTAAATTGGCTAATAAAAGGTTAAATTGTAGCAAATATATGTATAAGGGACCTTTTGTCTAAGGTAGGTTCTGTCTAGGTTGGGGTATTTAAGGTGACGGAAACGGAACACCCCTACCTGGGAACCTACCTAGAAAGGTGAATTAGATAGATCTGATGCATGCATGCAAATTTGGGGATAGTCCATTAAAGAGTTTAATGTGATTACTTGAACTTGTTTAATTTCAAAGACAAGATTTATTTTTTGGCAAATTAAACTGACTTAGATTAAAATCAGTTGTCTGATGGTTTAAGTTAATGAGCCCCTAGGTAGAACATTTAGTGGGAGATACTTGGGGTATCTGATACTTCATTTAAACCTCTTCCCGTTTCTTCCTTTATTGTCCACACCGTGAGATCTATCCTCGACCTCGTGGCACCCTGGGAGTGCCTCCCTAAAGAATGGTGTTTAGGTAGGTCAATATCAAGGTGGATGGAGAGAATGTTCATAGTAAGTAGGAGCGGGACGTGCGATAGCATATCCCACGGTCTCTCTCATTAGGTTGGATAAAGTTTTTGTGCATCGCCTCGAGGCACCCTAGGAGGGTCCCTCTATAGGATGGCAGTTTTGCATGTTTCTTTATTTGATCTCCTGTATAAGATAAGGTTTCTTTTGTCTCTTGTCCTAGTCTACTTTTTTCCTATGGTGGGCGCATTAGGGCAGGACTCTAGGGTCGAAAACGAGGGGTTACACTTACGCGGAATTGTTAAGGGTTAACAGTTCTGGACCGAATGAATGGTGATTGTTAGGTGCAGTTACAAGAGTTGTTTCTGCCTAATGGTTGAGAGTGTCTCATCCCAGTGAAAGGGCATCTAATCACCCCACCGGTGATGTTTGTCCTGCATCGCTGGGGCACCATTGCGAAATAGAACTCTTTTCACTTAGGGTACTTGGAAACTATTTTGCTAAAACTAAAATTGGTGTTAAAATATGGTTAAAGCATAGACTTATTAAGTTTTTATTTTTAGCAACATTTTAAATGGCTATCGCCATAATAGCTCTACTTAGCACCAATAAACTAACTGACGAGAATTACGCTAGTTGGAAACACACAATCACAACAATACTTATCATCGATGATCTTATATTCGTCCTTGCAGAGGAGTGTCCTCCTATTCCACCTCCTAATGCCACTCGAAACGTTCAGGAGGCTTATAAGCGTTGGGCGAGAAGGCCTGAGCCTATATCTTAGCCAGTCTTAACGATGTTTTGGCTAAGAAGCATGAGCCCATGGTCTCAATGCGTGAGATCATGGAGTCCCTGTGAGGGATGTTCGAACAACCATCTGAATAGCTCAAGCACAAGGCTCTAAAATGCATCTTCAACTCCAACATGGAGGAAGGCACCTCTGTTCGAGAACATGTGCTTAACATGATGGTCCACTTCAATGTGGTGGAGATGAATGGGTCTCGGATTGATGAGGGCAACTAGGTTAGCATTATCCTGCATTCATTGCCAGATAGCTTCTTTCACTTTGTTAGCAATGCAATTCTTAACAAAGTGGACTATACCCTTACAACTCTCCTCAACGAGTTGCAGACTTTCCAATCCCTACTGAAAAGTAAGGAGAAGAGAGAAGGTGAGGCAAATGTTGCTTCATCTTCAAAGATGTTCCATAAAGGTTCGATCTCAGGAACGAAGTCTGCACCTTCTACTCCTTTCATTAAAAAGTGGAAAAAGAAGAAGGGTGGTAATGGGAAGGGGAAGGCACCTACTAACCACAGCCTGTCGCCCAACGGGGTAGGCATCCAGCATCGGTTGACAAGGGAAGGTCTTTTCACTATAACTAGGACGGGCACTGGAAGAGGAATTGTCCTCGCTAGTTGAAGGAGAAGAAGGCGGCCAAGGCTAAAGAAAAACAAGGTAAATATGATTTACTAGTTTTGGAAACTTGTTTAGTGGAGAATGATGATTCTGCTTGGGTTATTGACTCAAGCGCCACTAATCATGTTTGTTCTTCTTTTCAGGGGATTAGATCCTTGCAGCAGTTGGAGGCTGGTTAGATGACGATGCGAGTCAGCACCGGGGACGTCATCTCAGTTGTGGCAGTGAGAGGAGTCCAGTTGACTTTACAAAAGAAATTTCTTGTTTTACATGATGTATTTGTAATTCCTGAGTTGAAAAGAAACTTAATTTCTATAAAGTGCTTGTTACAGTGTAAATATAATCTTGAATTTAATTTGAATAAAGTGTTTATTCATAAAGATGGAGTATAAACCTATACAGCATATTTGGAAAATAACTTGTATGTGCTAAGGTCGTTAGCAACGAGTTTCCTCCATAACATAGAGATGTTTAAAAATACTGTAACTCAAAATAAACGTCAACGGGTTTCTCCAAAATAAAATGCCCAACTTTAACACCTCTGATTAGGGCACATCAATCTCAATAGGATTGAGAGGTTGGAAAAGAATAACCTTCTAAGTGAGTTAGAGAAAAATTCTTTACTGGTGTGCGAATCTTGCTTTGAGGGTAAAATGACTAAAAGACCTTTTACTGGAAAAGGTTATCGAGCCAAATAGCCTCTAGAGTTAGTACATTCTGACCTTTGTGGTCCGATGTATGTGCGAGCCAGGAGAGGTTGTGAGTATTTCATCACCTTTACTGATCATTACTCTAGGTATAGGTATGTTTATTTGATGCAACAAAAGTCTGAATCCTTTGAAAAGTTCAGAGAGTTCAAGGCTGAAGTTGAAAATTCATTGCATAGACGGATTAAGACACTTCAATCGGATCGAGGTGGAGAGTTTTTGAATTCAGGGTTCCAAGACTATTTGATAAAACATGAAATCGTTTCTCAACTCTCAATGTCGGGTACACCTCAGCAGAATGGTGTAGCGGAGAGGAGAAACATAACCTTATTGGACATGGTTCGGTCGATGATGAGTTATGCTTCCTTACCGGACTCATTTTGGGGTTTTGTAGTGGAGACTGCAGTGTATATACTAGACTGTGTTTCTTCCAAGAGTGTTGTGAGAACACCTTTGGAGTTGTGGAACGAGCGTAAAGCTAGTTTACGTCACTTCTGCATATAGGGTTGCCCAGCATATACGCCTGAGGCTAATCCAAAGAAATTGGAACCACGGTCGAGGTTGTGCATCTTTGTAGGGTACCCCAAAGGTACACGAGGGGGTTACTTTTTGTTCAAACACCTGTGTTGTTAATATATGATATTTACTTCACATCTTGTTGTTTTGCTCGGTTATTTGTTTTATTTTCTTTACCACAAACCAATAAACATAAAATCCCTGGTTATTTGTATGTGACTCAAGCATGTATGTGGTGACATACAAGAGGATCGATCATGTCTTGAGTGATAACCAAAATGGTCTGTAGTAAGTGGATAAAGGAGGGAATCCTTATCCTGGTAACACCACGGACACGACCCGCTTTGTGGAATGGTCACAAGTGTTATGACTTGTCACAGATAGTCCGATCCTAATCATTTGTGTTGGGGACATGCGAGCGGGGGCGTCTTATACAAAGAGTTTGTATAAGACCTGACCACGAAGTGTTAACGTCTTGTTATATAACACCATTCATGACAGAGACTTCACTTCAATAGGATGACCATAGGTAACATGACATCAATCCTGAGTGAGTTGGAAACTCCTGCCATTGAGGCCAGTCCTTTGATTTGTATGGGTGTGAATGGCCAGGTCACCGATTCAAACCTACCATTTTGGGGATTCGTCTGATTTGGGAGCTGGGAACTCAACTACACAAGATGGAATTCACTCCTTCCCCGAGGCAGGGGTGAGTAGATAGATGGCTCCCTTAAAGGCTGATTCTGGGGCTTGAACGATGTGGCGCCACACATCTTCTCTTGGCTCGAGAGGTGTTCACACATTGTTGGACTATGTTGTATTGTTCATTAAAGGAATCAATGATACTTAAAGAGTGAGATGTAACTATAGGGGCAAAACGGTAAATTAGTCCAATTATACTTATGAGCATCTGTGAAGGGTCATCATACTCATGATTGGTTATATCTGATGGACACAGAAATATATCTGTGGTAAGAAGAGTTTAGTTGTTGGTCTTTAGTGGAATCACTGACAGTTAACGGATGGTGGATCTCGTGGCTAAAGAGTTTAGTCAGCTATTCATGTACCGTTGGAGCTTCGAGCCACGGGTCCATTAGGTCACCTAAGTAGCTTGGATAAATTGGAGAACCAGTGTTTTGGGTTAATTTGAAATGTTAAAATTGACAAGAAGAAGTTCAATTATATATGATATAATTGGACTAGTTAATTATATATGATATAATTGGCTAAATGTATGAGATACATTAATTTGGAGGAAATTAGATATAAATATGATTTATATCAAGTAGAGGAGAAAATACTACAGTAGATATGTGATAACAAACTATAGGATATAAATATAATATGATTATATTAATTAATTAATTATATGATAATTAACTAATTATCCACGTTCGGACGTGGGAAGTGGGTTGCGTTGGTTATGGTAACCGGCGGATTAAAAAATGAAAACCGTTTTCATTTTTCACAATCGTGCATTTATATTTTTGTCTGTGCCCAAAAGAATTCGTGAAAGTGATCGCGAGAGCCTATACGATAGAAGCTCGTCTGTCTATACGATCGTCTACCTCACATTTTCTCAAAACGATCGTATACAATTTTTCAAAACGATCGTTCAGCCTTTTATACACGATCGTGTAGCTCTTCTATACGATAATATTTCCGCTATACGATAGCATAGTTTCATCTCCCACTTGCTTATCGTCTACACGACGCATTATCCTCCGTCCTCTACCAAATTCACTAAAGCCCACTCTTTGGGTCTTTGACTTCGAGGATACTCGGGTTTCTCTTATGGTGGTATCGTCCCCGCTGTAGTGTTCATGTACGTTCTGATCGTGCTATTGCAGTCGACATACCCGCCGAGCATTGGTAGATCCATTGGAGGGTTTCCGTTGCTTAGGGTTTAGACGTTCAAAGAGAGTCTTCATCTGGTATGAACCCTTTCCTTGTTAATTATTGTGTTCTGAGCATGCCGATAATTAGGTTTATATGCATAACTATTTGTGTTGAATGTATATCTTTTGTCTTCATCTTTTGTATTACGGTCATTATGAAGCGATCTGAACCCGCTCATAGAACTCTCGATATGAGATCCTTCAATTGGTATCAAAGCTAGGTTTCTGATACTCCGATTTCATCTGTTGCAATGAAATAACATATACATTCATGGTGGGTGCATTTCTATGCTCTTTTAAATGTTAAATCTATTATGGATGTGCCGAATTAATGGATGTTTTCGGGATGAATTGCCTCGATTTGTTTAATTCCTTTTACATTTATGGTTGTTTGAAAAAGCCCCTACGTTTTTTGGCATAAATAATCATTATCGAGTCTGTATTCAAAGTTTGTTTGAAGTCTTGAGTCGTTCGTCGAAGTTTTGGGCAAAAGTTGCGGCTCTTCGAGGAACGAGATGATCTAGGGTTGATCGCATCGTGTAGAAGAAGTTATATGCGATCATTGTCCATCACATTGTGAAGATGAAAGAGTATGCGATCGCGGTTGAACGCATCGATTAAACAATGGGGTATGCGATCAAGAGTTGGTCGTATCGGGTTGACGATCTGGCACGCGATTGCTAAGTATCGTTTAATGCGCGTGTGCGCTAGACAATCGTTTAGGTCAGCAAGCTTCATCGCTTAGTAACTGACTAAACGATCGTTTAGCATAGCAAGGTAAATTGTTTACCAAGTTGCATGCATCGGTTAGATGATGAGACACTCGTGTATCGTTTAAAGCACGCTAGACGATCGTTTAGGTCAGCAAGCTTCATCGCTTAGTTACTAACTAAACAATCGCTTAGTAACTCAAGGTAAATCGTTTACCTGTCGTCGCACTATAAGATGGACTAAACGATCGCTTAGTAACTCAAGGTAAATCGTTTACCTATCGTCACGATCGCATGGACGATCAGGCTTCGCAGCCTCATCGTCGTTTACGCGATCGTTTGTTAATGCTCCTATCGTCTAGTGCACGCTCAACAATCGTCTACCTACTGAAGTTTGCTACACGATGAAGACCTCGTGGCGGTTCAAGACCCGGTTCATCTGTGAACCGGTTTGCTCGATGAAAAATGTAATAGATAGGGTTTTTCATTCCAGATTTTGGTTAAAAAGCTCATCCCGGTCCATTAATCCTTTGTTTATTACATGCGATGTATGTTTTATATGTCATATGGTATGCACATATAGTAAATTCCACCTTAGGTTATGCAATGGTCATGCATCATCTCTTTATTGTAATTGTTATAATTTAGAGAAGCATGATTTTAATTATGTAAGAGCATGCTTATGCATCATATAATATAAGAGTTATATTTATGCATGCATAAAAAACATTGACATGCATCATCTTTATATTATAATTGTTATAGTATAAGGGTGAATAATAGCATGTTTGCTTGGTTATTGCGCGTTATATAAAAGTTATGTATAGTAATGACCGGACATTGCATGAAACATGACACATAGGTTACTTTATAAATGTTATAAACACCTCGTTGTGCACAATGTTTTTAGTTGTTTCTTTTTAAGAGTGAAAGAGAAATTAGAACTAAAAGAAATAAGAAAGACATGTATGCTCACTTAGGTTTAATTCATAGTTTTAAAGTGTTTAAAACTTGGATCACATAGACCTAAGATCATAGTTCTAATATGATTAGCAACCCTAAGGCTTTAATCTTTTAAATAGTTTAATAGGATTAAATTGGCTAATAAAAGGTTAAAGTGTAGCAAATCTATCTATAAGGGACCTTTGTCTAAGGCGGGTTCTGTCTAGGCTGGGGTATTTAAGTTGACGGAAACGTAACACCCCTACCTAAGAACTTACCTAGAAAGGTGAATTAGATAAATTTTATGCATGTGTGCAAGTTAAGGACAGTCTATTAAAGTGTTTAAATGTGACTACTTGAACTTGTTTATATTTCATAAACAAACGTTGTTTATGAGCAGAGTTTAAAAAGATGACTTAGACTAAAATCAGTAGCTGGATTGTCTAGGTTAATGAATCCCTAGGTAGAACATTTAGAGGGAGGCACTTAAGGCATAAGATGCTTCACTTAAATCTTTCACTTTTCTCCTAAAGTCCACACCGTGAGATCTATCCTCGGCCTCGCGGCACCTTTGGCATGTCCCCCCAACGGATGGTGTTTGGGTAGGTCAATATCAAGGTGGATGGAGAGAATGTTCATAGTAAGTGGCAGCGGGAAGTGCGACAGCATATCCCTCGGTCTCCCTCATTAGGTTGAATAAAGTTACTGCACATCGCCTCGAGCCACCCTAAAAGTGTCCCCCTAAAGGATGGCAGTTTTCCGCGTTTCTTTATTTGATCTCCTGTAAAAGAATAAGGTAACTTAGATCTTGTCCTAATCTGTCTTTTCCCTACGGTAAGCACATTAGGGTGGGACTCTGGCACCGAAAACGAGGGGTTTCACTTACACAGAATAGTTAAAAGTTAACGATTCTGGACCGAAAAATGGTGGCTGATAGGTTCAGTTCCAAGAGTTGGTTCTGCCTAATGGTTAAGAATGTCTCATCCCAGTGAAAGGGCAACTGATCACCCAACAGTGGCGTTTGTCCTGACTCATTGGGCATCATTGCAAAATAGAAGTCTATAACTTAGGGTACTTGAAACTGTTTTGCAAAACAAATTGGTTTAAAAGTGGTTTAGCAAAATCTAATAAAGTTTTGTTCATATTTTCAGCAACTTTTTCAAATGGCTACAACCACCTTATCGTTGTTAAGTGCCAAAAAACTAACTTCCGATAATTTTCAACATGGAAACACATGATCACGAAGATCCTAATCATCGAGGATCTCATGTTCGCTCTCACGGAGGCTTGTCCTTCTATTCCAGCTCCAAATGCTGCTCAAAATGTTCGGGAGGCATACGAGCGATGGACAAGGGCGAATGAGAAGGCCCGAGCCTATATCTTGGCAAGTCTTTCTGACGTCTTAGCCAAGAAGCATGAGCCTATGGACTCAGCCCGTGAGATCATAGAGTCCCTGCGGGGGATGTTTGGACAACCGTCTGAATAGCTTATGCATGAGGCTCTTAAATACATATTCAACTCCAAAATGCAAGAAAGCATAAGGGTGGTAAGGCTCTTAAATGCATTCTATACCGGAGAGCTTCCTGCACTTTGTTAGCAATATGATTCTTAATAAAGTGAAGTATAACCTTACAACTCTCCTCAACGAGTTGCAGACATACCAATCTTTACTGAAAAGTAAGGAGAGGCAGAAGGGTGAAGCAAATGTTGCTTCATCCTCCAGGACGTTCCATCAAGGTTCGACCTCAGGAACGAAGTCTGCACCTTCTACTTCTAACTCTATAAAAGGGAAGAAGAAGAAGGGTGGTAAGGGAAAAGAGAAGGCACCTGCTAACCCATCGTCTGTCGCCCCGAGGAGGCATCCACAAGTTGCTAAGGGAAAATGTTTCCATTACAACCAAGATGGACATTGGAAGAGGAACTTTCCTCCGTATCTGAAGGAGAAGAAAGCAGCCAAGGCTAAGGCCAAGGCGGATAAAGGTAAATATGATTTACTTGTGCTTGAAACTTGTTTAGTGGAGAATGATGATTCTGCCTGGATAATTGATTCAGGCACCACTAACCATGTTTGTTCTTCTTTTCAGGGGATTAGATCTTGACGACAGCTGGTGAGATGACGATGCGAGTAGGCACCGATCACGTCGTCTCAGCTGTGGCAGTGGGAGGACTCTAGTTAGCTTTACAGAATAGGTTTCTTATTTTAAATGATGTATATATTGTTCCTGAACTAAAAAGAAACCTTATTTCTGTAAAATGTTTATTGCAATGTAAATACACTATTTCTTTTGATTTGAATAAAGTGTTTATTCGTAAATATGGTGTTTTTATTTGCACAGCAAATCTGGAATCGAATTTATATGTGCTAAGGTCATTAGCCATTAATTCCCTCCATAATACTAAAATATTCAGAACTGCCATAACTAAATCAAAACGTCGATGAATTTCTCCAAAAGAAAATGCCCATCTTTGGCATCTACATTTAGGGCACATCAATCTGAGACGTTGGTGAAGAATGAACTTCTAAATGAGTTAGAAGAAAATTCTTTACCTATATGTGAATCTTGCCTTGAAGTTAAGATGACTAAACGACCTTTTACTGGAAAAGGTTCTAGAGCCAAGGAGCCTCTTGAGTTAGTACATTCTGACCTTTGTGGTCCTATGAATGTGCAAGTCCGAGGTGGCTATGAGTATTTTATCAGTTTTACTAATGATTACTCCAAGTATAGGTATGTTTATCTTATGCAACAGAAGTCTGAATCCTTTGAAAAGTTCAAAGAGTTCAAGGCTGAAGTTGAAACTGCATTGGATAGACGGATTAAAACACTTTAATCGGATCGAGGTGGAGATTTTTTGGACTCCACATTCCAGGACTATTTGATAGAACATAGAATCGTTTCCCAACTCTCAGCGCCGGGTACACCTCAGCGGAATGGTATAGTGGAGAGGAGAAATAAGACCTTGTTAGACATGGTTCACTCGATGATGAGTTATGCTTCCTTACCGGACTCGTTTTAGGGTTTCGTAGTGGAGACTGCGGTGTACATACTCAACTATGTTCCCTCCAAGAGTGTTGCCAGAACACCTCTTGAGTTGTGGAACGGACATAAAGCTAGTTTATGTCACTTCTGCATTTAGGGTTGCCCTGCACATGTGCTTGAGGCTAATCCCAAAAAGTTAGAATCACGGTCGAGGTTATGCCTTTTTGTAAGCTACCCCAAAGGTACACGAGAGGGTTATTTTTATGATCCAACGAAAAATAGGGTGTTTGTTTCAACAAACGCTACTTTCCTGGAGAAGGATCATATAAGGGAGCACAATCCACGAAGCAAAGTCGTGTTGCATGAGATTTTTAATGAAACTACTGAAACTTCAACAAGAGATGTTGAAGAGCCTGCTTCATCAACAAGATTTGTTGATGGGATTTCATCCAGTAGGTCGGTTCGACTTCGAGAGTTTAGGGAACCTCGACGTAGTGGGAGGGTTGCGAATCCACCCGTTCGCTATATGGTTTCACGAAAATCCTTGCTATGGTAGCAGATGGCGACGTTGAGGATCTGTTGTCTTATAAGAAGGCAATGGAGAATGTTGACCGAGATGAATGGGTCAAGGCCATGGCTCTTGAGATGGAGTCGATGTACTCCAACTCAGTATGGGATCTTGTAGATCAGCCTAATCTGGTTTTCCCTATAGGTTGTAAATGGATCTACAAGCACAAACGGGGTGCTGATAGGAAGGTACAGACCTTCAAGGCTCGACTTGTGCAAACGGTTATACTCAGGTAGAGGAAGTCGACTATGAGGAGACTTTCTCACCTGTTGCCATGTTAAAGTCGATCTGCATCCTCCTGTCCGTTATAGCTTATTATAATTATGAGATCTAGAAAATAGACGTTAAGACGACCTTTCTGAATGAAAATCTTGAGGAGACCATTTATATGGTACAGCCCGAGGGATTCACAACCCAAGGTCAAGAGCAAAAAGTTTGCAAACTGAATCGGTCCATTTATGGATTGAAACAGGGGTATCGATATTGGAACATACTGTTTGATGTTGCGATCAAGTCGTTTGGCTTTGACCAAAACGTTGATGAACCTTGTGTCTACAAGAAGATCATCAATACTGGTAGTTAACGGATGGTAGATCTCGTAGCTAAAGAGTTTAGTCAGATATTCACGTACCGTTAGAGCTTCGAGCCATAGGTCCACTAAGTCACCTGGGTACCTTGGATAAAGTCGAGAACCAATGTTTGGGTTAATTTGAAATGTTCAAATTGACAAGTGGAAGTTCAATTATATATGATATAATTGGGCTAGTTAATTATATATGATATAATTGGCTAAATGTATGAGATACATTAATTTGGAGGAAATTAGATATAAATATGATTTATATCAAGTAGAGGAGAAAATACTATAGTCGATATGTGATATCAAACTATAGGATATAAATATAATATGATTATATTAATTAATTAATTATATGATAATTAAAAAATTATCCACGTTCGGACGTGGGAACTGGGCTGCGTTGGTTATGGTAACCGGTGGATTAAAAAATGAAAATCGTTTTCATTTTTCACAATCGTGCATTTATATTTTCGTTCGTGCCCAAAAGAATTCGTGAAAGCGATCGCGAGAGCCTAAACTATAGAAGCTTGTCCGTCTAAATGATCGTCTACCTCACGTTTTCACAAAATGATCGTATATGTTTTTCCAAAATGATCGTTCAGCCTTTTATACATGATCGTGTAGCTCTTCTATACAATAAGCATTTTCGCTATACGATAGCACAGTTTCATCTCCCGCTTGTTTATCGTCTACACGACGTGCTGTCCTCCGTCCTCTACCAAATTCACCAAAGCCCACTCTTTGGGTTTTCAGATACCCGGGTTTCTCTTTTGGTGGTGTCGTCGCCACTACAGTGTTTGTGTACGTTCTGATCGTGCTATTGCAGTCGACATACCCGTCGGGCATTGGTAGATCCGTTGGAGGGTTTTCGCTACTTAGGGTTTAGACATTCGAAGAAAGTCTTCATCTGGTATGAACCCTTTCCTTGTTAATTATTATGTTCTGAGCATGCCGATAATTAGGTTTATATGCATAACTGTTTGTGTTGAATGTATATCTTTTGTGTTTCGATCACTGTGAAATCGGGAGTGATCTGAACCCGCTCATGAAACTCTCGGTATGAAATCCTTCACTTTTATGATTCGACGGAAAGCATAGTGTTTGTGTCTACGAATGCTACCTTCCTGAAGGAGGATGATATTAGGGAGCACAGTCCACGTAGTAAGATCGTGTTACATGAGCTTTCCAACGAAACTACTGAAACTTCAACAAGAGTTGTTAAAGGGTCTGTTTCATCAACAACAGTTGTTAATGATAGTTCATCTGATAAGTCAGTTCCACCTCAAGAGTTGAGGGAACCTTGACGCAGTGGGAGGGCTGCGAACCCGCCCGTTCGCTATATGGGTTTCACGAAAATCCTTTATGGTAGCACATGGCGACATTGATGATCTGTTGTCTGATTAGAAGGCAATGGAGGATGTAGACTGGGATGAATGGGTCATGGTCATAGATCTCGAGATGGAGTTGATGTACTTAAACTCAGTATGGGATCTTGTAGTTTAGCATGATGAGGTAAGATCTATAAGTTGTAAATGGATCTACAAGCACAAACGGGGTACTGATGCGAAGGTGCAAACCTTTAAGGCTCGACTTATGACAAATCGTTATACCCAGATAGAAAGAGTTGACTATGAGGAGACTTTCTCACCTGTTGTCATGTTAAAGTTGATATGCATCCTTCTGTTGAATATGGAAAATCACCTCTTACCTTGTATATATAATTTTATTCCCTGTAATTTGGATTTACTTTTATTCTTTCCATATGTACATTTTTTTTTTTTACTGTTATAAGTTTTTTCTTAATTAGCTATCATAGTTGTATATATAAGAGATGCTCCCTCTTGTAAAATCATCACAAGAAATATAGATAAAGTTATGTATTACAACATGGTATCAGAGCCAACTCTATGAATCTTGTCTATAGGTTTCATGTCTGAATCCCTAGAAAAGAAAACAGAAAACCTCAAATATACCTAGTAGCTGGAATCAGTGCACCAGAAGAAACCTCCATCAATTCCTTGTGTGAAGCTTCATGTCTGAAGAAAAACGCATCAAACCCAGCCAACAATTTGAAAATCTGAAGAACAAAGTCTTTGACCGACGAAACACAGTCGAAACACAATCTTTGACCGACGACCAAGAACACGTTCTTCAAACAAAGTTATCGACCGACGACCAAGAATACATGGGTGCCGATTCCCAAAATCTCATCTCCGTCATGGGTGGAAAACAAAATCACGGCAACCATAATCATCGACGAAACCTCGAGTGAAATGGTTAAGTTGCACCGGGTCGTGCGAATGAAGTCGGGTCGAAACTGGGTCAGTATCTTCTGGGTCGGATTGAGTTGACGAGACCACGAGTGAACAGGTTAAAATTACACGGGTCGAACCGGGTCTGAGTCTTCTGGGTCAGATCGGGTGAAATCACGAGTCGGGTATGGACGATTTTTTTTTTCCTTTTTCCTATTTCCTGCTTAATTAATTATTTTGCCAATCAACAATTTTTTATGGCATCCATAAATTCTAACAGTACTGAAGGGACCGTACTTCCAATTACTAATCATAAATTAAATGGAAGGAATTAACTACATTGGTCACAATCAGTTATGATGTTCATATGTGGAAAAGGAAAGGAAGATTACCTGTCAAGCAAAAATCCTATCCCAGACAAAGCTGATCAAAGATACAAGACATGGAAAGCGGAAAATAATATGGTTATGTCATGGCTAATCAACTCCATGACGACAGAGATTGGTGAAGGTTTTTTACTCTTCTCAACTACAAGTGAAATCTGGGAAGCAGCTCGTGAAACTTATTCTGACCAAGAAAATACTGCAGAGTCATTTGAAATTGAAGGAAAAATTCATGAGCTACGGCAAGGGGATATGCAAACTCACTATTTTACTCAACTATCTCGACTTTGGCAGCAACTAGACGTATTTGAATGCCATAAGTGGGAATGTGTTGCAGATGAAGCTACATTCAAAAAGATAGTTGAAAAGAAACGAGTGTTCAAATTTCTGCTTGGTCTTAATAAAGAAATCGATGAGGTACGTAGTAGAATCTTAGCTATTAAACCATTACCTAACATCAGAGAAGTTTTTGCAGAAGTGAGAAGAGGAGAAAGCAAGAAGAAACTAATGTTAGGAGTGACTGCCAATTCAGAATCTGAAGGATAAGCCTTACTTGCTCGAAACCTTGGTAATGAGGTACGTATAAATACTCATATCGTCATAGGAAACCAGAATTACACAGGAACTGAGAATCGACAACAAAAACCAAGACCATGGTGTGAACACTATAAAAAACCAGGACATACTAAAGAAGTGTGTTGGGATATTCATAGAAAACCTCCAAATTGGAAGCCCAACAAAGGTACAGGAGACAGACGTGGTAAGGCTTATCAAACAAGTACATCATCAGAAGGTAACGTCAACCTTGAATATAATGTATTTACTAAGGAGCAGTTAGACCTTCTCCAAAAACTATTCTGCCAACCGAAACCTACTAAAAAAAATCAGAAACCAGCGTAGCAACAATGGTACAATCAAGTAACTTTCTTTGGGCCCTTAATGCAACCAAAGAAAATTGTAGCACTTGGATTATTGACTCTGGTGCATCAGATCACATGACAGGTGACATCTCACTTTTATCTAACTACACACACTGTAACAGCCAAATTACTGTAAAGATTACCGATGGTACTTATTCTAAAGTAATATGAATTGTCAATGTGTTTATATCTAAAGATCTAGTATTAGATAATGTGTTGCATGTCCCAAACGCAATCTTCTTTCCATAAGCAAACTAACGTTTATGAAAAACACTGCAGTGCAACTTTCTACTCACATAATTGCATATTTCAGGATTTGAATTCGGGGAAGATGATTGGCAATGCTAAGGAAACCTCGGGTCTCTGCATACTAAATGCTCTTAAGCCACAAGTCAAGGAGTTAGGTCTTAGCAAATCTCGTTTTATTTCTAAAGACTATTATGATAGTACATCTAATTTTGTTGTCTCTAAAGATGATTATGTTAGTACATCTACGTTGGTTACTTCTAAAGACAATTATGATAGTACAATAATGTTATGGCATAATCGTTTAGGACATCCCAATTTTCTATATTTAAAACGAATGTTTCCAGATATTTTCAATAAAAGTTCTCAGGTGTTTCAATGTGAGTCTTGTGAAATGGCAAAATTGGCTTGATCCTCATATCCGGTAAGCGCATATAAACCCTCTTATCCCTTTTCTATGATGCATAGTGATGTTTGGGGACCTAGTAGAGTTCAGAATGTAACAGGAGCTAAATGGTTGTTTCATTTATCGATGATCACACTAGCCTTACTTGGGTGTTTTTAATGAAAGAAAAATCTGAAGTTACTTCCATGTTCCATAATCTGTTTGCCATGATTCTCAATCTCTTTAACACCAAAATCCAAATTCTTCACACTAACAATGCTAAGGATTATTTTTACACTTCCTTGAAAAAATTTCTAAACAAAAAAGGTATTGCCCACCTGAGTACATGTCCTAACACTCCCCAGCAAAATGGAATTGCGGAGAGAAAAAACAGACACCTCCTAGAAGTTTCTAGAGCTTTAATGTGTCACGCTAACACGCCTCACCTTTTTTGGGGAGAAACGGTTCTAACAGCCACCTACCTTATTAATAGAATGCCCTCTTGAATATTAGGCTTCAAAACTCCCTTACAAAAACTTAAGGAAGTATTTCCACATGATAGATTATTTTCTCAAGTCCCTTTAAAAATATTTGGTTGCACAGTCTTTGTCCAAGATCATAGACCCAATAGGAGTAAGTTAGATCCTAAGGCAATAAAATGCATCTTTCTCGGTTATGCTCCAAGCCAAAAGGGATACAAAGCCAAAAGGGATACAAATGTTATTCACCAACTACAAAAAGGTTCTATACATCCATGGATGTAACCTTCTTTGAAACTCAACCTTACTTCAAAAAGCAAGACATCATTGAACCTTCCACCCTCATAGAAAACGAAAAACTTCTGGAAAGTGAAGGAATCCAAAAACTAGATCTCTTTGAAGAGAGTGCTCCATATGTTCCTTATATACATAAAATAGATATTCCAATCAAGGCCCACCAGAAAGTAGGAAAGATCCTATAGTCTATACTAGAAGGAAGAACACCCTTGAACATGCACCAGTACTCAATCAAAACCCAACCGAAATACAGGAAAATCATGTCTCCAACTCCATAGCTGAAACACTTAGTGAAGACATTGATCTTCCTATTGCAAAACAAAAAGAGGTAAGAATATGTACGATGCATCCCATCCAAAACTACCTGTCCTGCAAAAACCTCTCTCCCAAGTTTAAAGCATTCATAACTACACTATCCCAAGTTTACATTCCGAATAATGTCTATGAAGCCCTCAATGACATTAATTGGAAGCAAGCTATATTAGACAAAATAAAGGCCTTGGAAAAGAACTACACATGGGAAATAATAGACCTACCTCCAGGAAAGAAAACAGTAGGATGGAAATGGATCTTCACCATCAAGTACAAGGCTAATGGAGAAATAGATAGGTTCAAATCTAGACTCATCGCCAAAGGATTCACCCAGTCCTATGGCATTGACTATCAAGAAACATTTGCCCCGGTAGCAAAATTAAATACTATTTATGTCCTATTTTCCCTAGTTGTGCATAATGATCAGATTCTTCACCAATTAGACATAAAGAATGCCTTCCTTAATGGAAACTTAGAAGAAGAAGTGTATATGGATATACCGACCGGTGTAGAATCTACTCAAACCATAAATAAAGTATGCAAATTCAAAAATCCCTATATGGCCTAAAACAATCCCCTAGGGCGTGGTTTGATAAATTCTCAAGAGTGGTAAATGAAAACGGATACTCACAATGTCAATTTGACCATATTCTCTTCGTCAAACATTCTTGCACAAGTAAAATAGCAATTATCATTGCTATGTAGATGACATTATCCTTACTGGAGACCATGAAGAAGAAATAAGAAATCTAAAACTTCTCTTAGCCAAGGAATTCGAAGTAAAGGATTTAGGCAACCTTAAATACTTTCTAGGAATGGAAGTGGCCTGCTCAAAAATAGGCTTAAGCATTTCTCAAAGAAAATATGTCCTTGACCTGTTAAAGGAAACTAGAATGTTGGGATGCAAGCCTGCTAATACTCCAATTGACACAAATAATCACATAATCAAAGAAAATAATCACAAACTGGTTAACAAAGATCAGTATCAAAGGCTAGTTGGAAAATTGATTTACCTAACTCACACAAGACCTGATATCTGTTTTGCAGTTAGCTTTGTAATTCAATTTATGAATAGCCCAATAGAAGACAATATGCAAGTTGTATACAGAATACTCAGGTACTTGAAAGGAACTTTAGGAGAGGGATTATAATTCAAGAAATCTAAGAGAAGAAACATCGAAATCTTCACAAATGCCGATTGGGCAAGCTCAAAAATAGACAGAAGGTCAACTTCCGGATATTGCACCTTTGTTTGGGGAAATTTAGTAACCTGGCAAAGCAAGAAACAATCTGTAGTATCCAGAAGCAGTGCTGAAGCAGAACTAAGAGCTCTAGCTCAAGGAATATGTGAAGAAATGTGACTCAAAAGCATTCTATCTGAACTTAAAACCAAATAAGAAGAACCAATGGAGGTACACTGTGATAATCAAGCTACTATCAATATCGCCAAAGACCCAGTCCATCATGATCGTATAAAATATGTGGATATTGATCGGTACTTTATTAAAGAAAAAATTGAAAACAAAAGCATCTCACTCAACTACATACCTATCAAGAGGCAAATTGTTGACATACTAACAAAGACCCTTTCCAAGAATATGTTTGAAGACTTAAAAATCAAGTTGGACTTAATCAACATATATTGCCCAGCTTGAGGGGAGTGTTGAATATGGAAAATCACCTCTTACCTTATACATATGATTTTATTCCCTGTAATTTGGGTCTACTTTTATTCTTTCCATATGTGCATTTTTTTACTGTTATAAGTTTTTCCTTAATTAACTATCATAGTTGTATATATAAGAGATGTTCCCTCTAGTAAAATCATCACAAGAAATATAGAAAAAGTTCTGTATTACAACACTTTCTGTCAATTGCAGCTTATTATAATTATGAGATCTGGAAAATGGAAAATACATAGACCATGTTCTTTTCAAATGTTGAAGAGCAAAAGCAATTTGGAATCAAGTGTTCTCCCACTATGAAATAAACGTGAATGTCAATAATAGTTTTGTTGATCGTTGGTGTTTACTAGATTCAAAATTATCAGCAGAACTAGAATTAATTTCCATTACCTGCGGGTCAATCTGGAATGATGGAAATAATCTGATTCACATCAAGCCTATCCCCTCAATTGAATCAAAATGCATCTGGATACAAAACTACATTGATGAATATCGGACTAAGAACAATTTCAAAGATGGAGAAATCATCCGAACTTGATTGTCACTGGAAACTCCCTCCCAAAGATTTTGCAAAACTAAATGTAAATGCTGCTTGGAAGCCCTCCCCGATTTCTTCTGGCATCAGCACCATTATTAGAGACGATGTTGGATCGTTGAAAGCTGTTGGTATTTATTCAGTAGAGCTGATATACCTTCCACCAATGGCAGAAATGTGAGCAATCCTTCTTGGTATTCGATTGGCAACCCAGTCAAAATATGAGAAATTAATTGTAGAATCCGACTGCAATGATTTTATTAAGTTGATTTTGAAAGAAACCACGACTAATGGAGACGTATGCGTGTGGCTCGAGGAAATCTGGGAAGTTGCTAGTTGCTACAACTTTAAATCTATTTATTTTATTCATATTCTAAGAAATAAAAATAAGAGAGTTTATGAGGTGGCTAAAAGGGCTAGAATATTTGGCATAAATGAGGAGTGGTGGAACTTATTTCCTTTATGGATTCAAAATTTGATCGTAAGAGATACTGTATCAACTTATGCCCTCGAGGCTTAATAAATTTCTTTCTTTCTCAAAAATAATAATAATAATAATAATGGTTAGATATAAGTATTATATTTTTTTTAATTAAAATAAATTTTGCATTGAGCATCATATTATTCAGATAAATATAAATATTATATTTAATTAATGTCTTTGAATACAATTATAGATTTTATTTTTCATTATTTTATAATGGTTATAACTATAGTGAAATTAGAATTAAAATCTATAATAAAGAGTTGCATGCAAACATAAGTCCAATTTAATTTTAAATAGTTTAAAATTAATTCACCTAAACTTATGTTAAACACGTTTCTAATTAAATTATAAATAGGTTAATCTTTTAATTCATTTTAATAGGATTAAAATGAATTTCAATAAGAGATTAAATTTATAAAATAATTACTGGAATCTTTGTCTAAGGAAAGTTTTGTCTAGACTGAGGTATTTAAGCTGATGGAAAAAGAACACCTCTACCTGGGAACCGACCTGGAAGGTGAATTGAATAAATATTTTATAAGCATGCAATAAATGATTCACTTTGTTAAAAAGTTTAACAAATAAAGTCATATATTATTGAAATATTCAATATAAGCATTATATTGAGCAGATTAATAAAGACTTAGTTAAAATTAATTAGTCGGGTTTTACTAAGTTAATAAACTCATTTTTGTAAAATACTCAGTGGGAGGAAAAAGATATATAGATATGTCAATTTTTTCCACTCACATTTTCCCTAAAAGTTCACACCGTAAAACTCATACTTGGCCTCAAGGTGCCCTGAGAGCATCCCCCTTCGGATGGTGTTTGCATGGGTCAATATCAAAGCCAATGGAGAGCATGTTTATAGTAAGTGTGAGAAGGATATTTGTCAACATGTCCTATGGTCTCCTTCATTGGTTTACATCGTGAGATCTTCTTGTACGGTCTCAGGTGCCCTAGGAGTGTTCCCCTTCGGATGGTTTGTGCATTAGGTCAATATCAGGGGCAAACTTTAGAAATGGTTTCTGGATAGGATTGCTTTAGTTTTTGCCCCAATCGGTTTTCCCCTTTGGTTGGTTCATTGGGACGAAACTCTAGGGTCTAAAATGAAAGGTCACACTTACAAGAAATTGTTCAACAAGTTAATGGTTTCTTTACCAAATCAATGGTGATTAATTGTTATAGGAATAAAAGTTATTCTGGTGTAATGATTGGTTGAGAAGTGTCTCAATTCAAGGAAGAGGTGACTGACCACCCTTCGGTAACTTTTGTCTTAAATCACTGAAGCATCATTATAGAATGGAATAATGTTGGGTTCATTATTAGTTTTTGTTAAATTGATTGGATTAAAATGAATTTTTGTATAAGTATCTAAAATAAGTAATTTATTTTGTATCAGCAAAAATTACTAGTGTTTCAATGAACCTTCTTAATGCTGAAATGTTGACCGAATTCAATGACACAACTTGGAAAGAATCGATTAAAACTATGGTCGTGATTAACGACCTTAACTTCTTCTTGACTGAGGAATGTCCTCCAGTTCCGACCCTTGATGCAACACAAAATGTTCATGATGCATACAAAAGGTGGACGAAGGCCAATCTTGAGGAAAGAGTTCACATTTTGGCAAGCATACATGATGCTTTGGCCAAAAGATTTAAGAGCATGGTCACTACACTTCAGATCATGCAATCAATGTAAGAGTTATTTGAGTGAGTGTCCTCACAATTCAAGCAGGATGGGGTTGATATAGATAAAACCAGTAATATAAGCTCCCTATTTGAACTCTGGTCTATATTGAATGTCAAGGGACAAATAGAGGAGGCAAAAGTTGCTAACTCTAGCGAAGTTTATCAAAGAGGTTTGACCTCAGAGGAAAAACTTGGAGTTCATGATAAGGGTGTTCAAGTTGTTCCCACTGCTCTCTAGAATAGGAAGAGATCAAATGATAGTAAATCTAATTTACTTGTCCTGAAGTCGTGCTTAGTATAGAATAATGATTCTGACTGGATAGTTGATTCAGGGGCTACTAATCACGTATGTTCTTCCTATTAGGGATTTAATTCCTGAAGAGAATTGGAAGTTGGGGAGATGACTCTTCAAGTTGGTACTAGTGAGGTCGTTTCAACTGTTGTCGTAAGCAGGCTTAAGTTACTTTTGGACAATAAATGATATATGTTATTAGATGACGTATATGTAATTCCTAATATGAAAAGGAATTTAATCTTGTTTCTTGTTTTATTGAGCAAAATTATTCTCTCTCCTTCTCTGGAAGTAAAATGTTTATTTTAAAAAACAGAATGGAAATAGAATTTGCTTCAAAAGAAAGTAACTTATATGTTCTAAGGCCATTAGTTACAAATGTTGTCCTAATACTAAAATGTTCAGAATGGCAACAACTACTAAGAGACCAGGATTTCTCCTAAAGAAAATGTCCACTTTGGCATCTAAGGTTATGTTACACTAATCTTAATAGGATTGAGAGATTGGTGAAAAATGGACTTCTAAATAGTTTAGAAGAAAATTATTTACCTATACATGAGTCATGCCTTGAATGCAAGAGTATATGGACTTAAGATTCCATAACTATATGATAGAACATGGAATAACATCCTAACTCTCAGCCCCTGGTACACTTTAGCAAAATGGTGTATCGAAAAGGAGAAATAGAACCCTGTTGAACATGGTTCCGATCTATGATGAGTTATGCTCAACTTCCTGACTGTTCTGGGGATTTGTAGTGGAGACTGATGTTTACATTTTAAACAACATTCCATCAAAGAGTATTTCTAAAACACCTTTGGAGTTGTGGAGATGCCGTAAAAGTAGTTTATGCCACTTTAGAATTTGGGGATGTCTAGCCCATGTGCTTATGAAAAATCCCAAAAAGTTAGAACTTCGTTTGAAAGTATGACTATTTGTAGGCTATCTTAAGGAAACGAGAGGTGGGTACTTCTTTGATCCAAATAAAAATAAAGTTTTTGTATTGACAAATGCTAAATTCTTTAAGGAATACCACATGAAGGACCAAAAACCACGAAGCAAAATAGTTTTAAGAAAATTTTCTGAAAATACTACTGAAACTTCAACAAGAATTATTGAAGAGGCTAGTACATCAACAAGAGTTGTTGATGTTGGTTTGTCTAATCAAACTAATCCATCTCAAGAGTTGAGATTGCCTCGACGTAGTAGGAGGATTGTGTACCCACGTATTCGCTACGTGGGTTTAAAGAAGATCAAAACATCATTAATGGTGACATTGGGGATTCGTTGTCTTACAAGAAGGCAATGGAAGATGTTGACAAAGATGAATGGATTAAGGCCATAAATCTAGAAATAGAGTCTATGTACTCCAAATTTATCTGGAAACTTGTAGACCAACATGATAGGGTAAAACCTATAGGTTACAAGTGGATCTACAAGAGGAAAAGAGGTGTAGATCGAAAGATGCAAACTTCAAGGCTAGATTAGTAGCAAAGGGTTATACCTAGGTTGAGAAGGTGGACTATGAAGAAACCTTCTCTCCTGTTGCTATGATAAAATCTATCTGGATTCTCTTATCTATTGTCATATATTATGAATATAAGATATGGAAAATCGATGTCAAGACTACCTTTTTGAATGGTAATCTTGAAGAGATAATCTACATGACTCAACTAGAAGGATTCATAGTACAGGGTCAATAGCAAAAAGTTTGAAGCTCAATCGGTCCATCTATGGATTGAAACAGACATCTAGATCTTGGAACATGAGGTTTGACTCTATTGTCAAAACCTATGGCTTTAATCAAAATGTTGATGAACCTTGTGTTTATAAGAAGGTCATGAATAGTTCAGTATCTTTCTTGGTGTTGTATGTGGATGATATCCTACTCATTGGGAATGATGTAGGTTTTCTGACCAAAATTAAGGAATAGTTAGTTGTTCAGTTCCAAATGAAAGATTTTGGTGAAGCTCAGTATGTTCTAAGGATCCAAATTCTAAGGGATCGTAAGAACAAAACACTAGACTTGTCTCAGGCATCGTTTACTACCTTTTAGGCATGGAATTGTTCTTTCTAAGGAACAATGTTTTAAGACACCTCAAGAAGTTGAGAATATGAGATAGATTCCTTATGCATATGTAGTAGGTAGCCTTATGTATGCCATGATGTGTAATAGGCTCGATATCTTCCATGCAGTAGAAGTGGTTAGTAGATATAAGTCCAATCCAGGATTTGATCACTAGAAAACAGTCAAAGTTATTCTTAGGAGAATGAGAAACTATATGCTTGTGTATGGTGGTAATAATTTGATCCTTACAGGATACACTAACTTTGATTTTCAGACTGATAAAAATTCTAGGAAATCCACATTATGATCAGTGTTCACTCTGAATGGATGAGCTATAATATGGCAAAGCATCAAGTAGGGATGCATTGCAGATTCCACAATGGAGGCAGAATATGCAGCTACTTGTGAAGCTACTAAGGAAGCTGTGTGCCTCAGAAATTTTTTGTCAAATTTGAAAGTTGTTCCAAACATGACTTTTCCTTTCACCTTTTATTGTGCTAACAGTGGTGTAGTAGCAAACTACAAGGAGCCTCGTAGTCACAAACATGGAAAGCATATAGAGCGAAAGTATCATCTCATTAGGAAGATTGTGCAACGAGGAGATGTGATTATCACACAAATTGCCTTAGAACACAATATTGCTGATCCATTTACAAAGGCTCTCACGGCTAAATTTTTTTAGGGTCACCTAAAGAGCATGGGTCTACGAGATATGAGTCAATTAATCTAGGAAAAGTGGGAGAAGTTGTTGGGTATATTGTATACCCTAGTTTATTGTATTGTATTTGATACTGTACATACCATTTTTGGTATTTAATACTTTATACTCCACTTATTCATTGTATTATATTTGATGTGGTACATCCCACTCGTTTTAGGACAAGTGGGAGATTGTTGGAGTTAATGTCCTAAATCGAGTGTATTTGGTAGTTCGTAAAGACAAATTATATCTCTAATAAAATAAAGAGTATTTTATTAATGTTTAGACTGCATTAAATCAATCCAATAAACTAAGATCCAAGGTTATTTTATGAAACTTAAATATGTATGTGGAGACATATAGGTGGATCATGTTTAAGTGATAATCCAAACGGTCTGTAGTAGATAGATAAGGTTGGGCACCTTATTCTAGTAACACTACGAATACGATCTGCTTTGTAAATGTTACAAGTGTTGTAAAGTGCTACAAATGATTTAATACTAACCGTTCATGTGGAGACATGTGAGCAGGGGTATTCTATACAAAGAGTTATATAAGTTTGGACTGCGAAATGAATAGTTTCTCTATATAACACCGTTGCTAGAAGAGACTTACATTTCACTAGGATGACCATAGGTGACTTGACCTTAATCCTGAATGAGTTGTGAACTCCTGCCTATGAGGGAAATCCTTTGATTTGTATGGGTGAGAATGCCCTTGTTAGCCGACTCAACAAGACTACAATTTTGGGGACTTGTCTAAGTAGGGAGTTGGGAACACAACTACAAAATATGGAATTCACTCCTTTCCCGACCTTAGGGAAAGTAGATAAATTGCTTCCTTAATAACTGATTTCAGGTCTTGAATATTGAGGTTTCAACTCTCACTAGGTCGAGAGGTGTTAGTTAATAGTTAGACTATAAACTGTTTGTTCATTAGAGGGATCAGTGGTATTTAAGGAGTTAGATGTAACTATAGGGGTAAAATGGTATTTTGACCCAGCTATAGTTATAAGCAATTTGTGAAGATTCGACTCACTGTTGATTGGTTATATCCATGGACACATAAATAAATCTACAATGTGAAGAGTGTAGCTATCGGTCTTTAGTGGAGTGACCTGTAGTTAATGAAAATTGATTAATTTAATTAAAGAGTTTAAATTAATCTTATATCATTGGGACTTCTAATTTTTAGGTCCATAAAGTCCCTTTGTTAGCTCACTAAAGAATATATAAGAAGAATTGTTTGAATTGTTCAAATCAATTGCATATTAATGAGATTAATATAATATGGTTAATTATAGATGTGATCTATAATTAAGAGAGAAAAATATTTGAATAAGATTCAAATATTAAAGACATGTATACATATAAATATGTGATAATTATATGTTGATTAATTTTATATTAAATATGATTTAATGTAGTCATTTAATTGATTAATTTTAATGGTTAATTAATTAATTAATTTTTCAGAAGTAGAGATAAATAAACATGTGGTGTTTATTAATTTATTAATTTATTAATTAATAATATATATTAAATTGGATTTATTATATATGGTTATTTAATTATTGAACTAATCAATTAAATAAAATTTATTTAATTAAATTAGAACTAGAGTGGGAATAGGAAGAACTAGGAGAAGGGGGTCACCCCTCTTCACTATAATTAGGTCTTCATAGCCCATGTTTGTGACACATTTGAATTGGAAATTCTGAATCCTAGTCTCCTACTACTTCTCTCAAATCTCTTTCTTTTCTCTACTACTTCTTCTTCAGAATAACAAGTGTTTCACTTACGGTGGTGTCCATTGATCATTGAAGAGACATTTCATTGAAGAGACATCCCAGAGAAGATACAGAGGGAATCGTGAAGAATTTTGGAATCTACAAATGTAAGTTTTAGCTCTTCCCTCTTTTCTTCTCTTAAATGCATGATAATCTTGATTGTTTATCTATTATGTTATTATTTTTATATCATATTTTTTTTATGTAAAATCAAAAACAAAATTGCAAAGAGATCACACGCTTTCGCTTGGGATTCGATCCCTTCAGTTGAGTCGATGGTCAAGTAAAATTCTTGTGAGGATTCTTTGGGAGATTGAAAATTTACAGGGTGCTTAGATTAGAGATCCCTTCTGAAAGCTGCTACTCTTTGCATTTATCAATCCAAGCATGTGTGTTTTGTGCTTTGGAAATTGTTTTTTATGGTAAGAAAAAGAAAAGCTTTAAGTTTGGGGGTGTGATACATGTCATAAAATGCATGTTTTTAGGCTTTTATTTGTGTGCTTTTACATATTAAAACTGACTTATGCTTCTTATGCTTCTGTTTTCCTCTAAATGTAGTCTTATTGGTTAAAATGATAAGGGTTTGACTAAGCTTAAATGATATATTTGTTGATTTAAAGTTTTTTTTTTAATTTTTGCAGGAAATTAGGCCAAACTGCGATTTTTGTCTCAGTCGCATCACCAAAAGCACTAGGCAGCCCCGATTTCGCCTAGTAAAACCCTCTAATCATGGAATTCGACCCTTCTCAATCATTTTGGGGCCTATATAAGATAGATAAGATCTTCATTTCAAAAACAACTCTCCACCTCTGAATTCACCACTTTCTTCCCAATGTTTCTGCCATTTCTAGTAGTTCTTTTGAAGATATTCTCAACTTCGAAGTTTCTCTAAGACATAGTGGCTCTAGGTCCCTCACCTCGTAAAAACGTGTGGCAAGGCACGATTTTACTTTGGAAAAGGGGAATTGTCTTAGGGAAAGACTAAGAAGTTGGGTGCTTGTTTGAAGATCCCCTTGAGTTGTATTTTTTTTTCCAGCATTTTCATTCATTTATTTATTGTAGTTATTTTATTTTCCAAACCAAGGGTACCCCCATGAGTTATAAAACACCTCTCGTCCTTCCATATCTTCTTAACGAAAATTATTATTTCTAATGTAAAAAGTTTCTGAGCTTTCAATTTTTTTTTTAAAAACATGGTTTTGTCCTTCGATTCAATTCTCAATATAACTTTCTTCAATTTTTCCTTAATTTACCTAACATAACTTTTCAAACTTCGGTACACTTTTAAACCCTTAAACTTCTATATATCTTTTCAAACTTCGGTACACTTTTAAACCCTTAAACTTCTATATATTTTTTCCATTAAAAAAAGTTATACTTGAGGTCCTAATTTCATATACAAATTATTTATTTATTATTATTATTTTTTGTCAGTCTCCTTGAAACATAAGGTATGTTTTCGATTTGGTTGTTTTATAGTTTTCATTCTATTGGGGTATGGTTGTCTCCACCTATTTGGTAAGATTCAACCAAGATTTGTGCTGAATTTGTTGCTCTTTTAAGGGAAACAAATTATTAGTTGAAAGTGAGTGGTTTGTTTTCCACGTTTTTTGGAGGTTGGATTGTGGAAAATCTTGGAGATATTTTAGTATCATAACATCTTGGACCCTCAAATTTAAAAGTTGAAAAAAAAAAAAAAAAGTAAAAAAAGAGGTTTAAAAAAATTAATAAAGAGGTTACTTTCTCCCCCCTTATATTGGCCGCTTTTCAAGGGTCATATGGGGGAAGAAGCTAACTGTTTAGAAAACTAAAAAGTTGGTATTTGACCTTAGTTTTCTAAAAAAATCTTATTTTATTTTTTATTTATCATAAAAACAGGCCATTGCCACAAAATTCCTTAAAAGGGACTATTCTCAAAAAAAATTCCTTAAAATGGACGAAATATAAATAAAGATAGTAGATTCATAATTTATACTATTTTATAGTTTAGCCCTTTATTTTAAATATACAACGAACCGGGGTTGCCAAAAAATAAAATTATGAATAAAGCGCTTGCCCTCTCCAACGACGATGCATCACCACCGATATGGAGAACTCCCAACCCCAACACTCTTCTATTCCACCGCCGCCGGGATATCTCTCGCCTCCCTCTTCTATGACACCGCCTTCCGATCACCGACATTCACTCGTAGCCGGAAGGTTCAGAGACGCCCTCTTCTCCGCCGTCGCCGCCAAATATTCGACCAATGGTAGCGCCCACTCTTTTCCCTTCCACTCCGAGCAGTTCAAGTCCGTTGTCGATTGCCGCATTCATGAGAATTTTCCCTCCTTCCAAACTCCTACCCATCTTCCCTATGCCTCGGTAACTGTCTTTCACATTGCCCGCTTTTCTTGCCGATTAAGATTTTGAAGTTATTTGTACGTTGTTCTTTTGTTTTTCTGAATTTGACATTGTGAGGAATTTTTTTGTACATTGTGGTTGGAATTGAAGTAATAGTTGCTGATGAATCGATAATTTTGGGAATGTAGATGATACAGAGGGCAATAGCCGAAGGCGGAGATGAAGATGGGTTGAGTGAGGAGTCAATATCAGAGTTTATCGTGAATGAGTATGAGGACTTGCCATGGGCGCACCCGGCCTTTTTGCGTCGCCATTTGGGGAAGCTCTGTGAAAGTGGGGAGCTAGTAAAATCGAACTGTGGGAGGTATAACTTTAAGGTGGAGGGTACGGGAGTAAAGAGGAAGAAGCGGAGGAGGAAGTCGGCAGGAAGGAATCGACGCCGAGAATTGGAGAGTGCTGATGAGATAGAAGAGGATTTTGATAGGAAAAAGCGATCAAAGAAACTGATGATCATAGGACCCCGTGAGGAGGAGGTGGTAACAAGTAAAGGGACTGAAGAACAAAGTGATTTGTTGAGAGAAGTAATTGTCGGGGCTGTAGATGTAGATCATGCTCAAGGAGGCCAAGTTGTGCTGGATGAACTTCAAGAAATTCAAGAAGATGAAATGATTGACAAGAAGCATGGAGAGAAAATCAAGCGTAACTATGGGCCTAAAGATTTTTATGGGAAAAAGCAATCACCAAAATTGGTGATTATTGGTCTTCCTGCGCCGGTAGCTATTAATGAGATTGAGAAACAAAGTGGTTCATTGGGGGAAGAAGTTCAAGAAGCTGAAGATGGAGAACAATCGAAAGGAGGCCAAATTCAAGTGCATGGTGAAGTTAATGAAGTTCAAGCTGATGTAATGATTCATCAACCTTGTGAAAAGGAAGTCAAGAGTAGAGATTGTGTTCAAGATTTTGATGAGGAAAAGCAGTCACAGAATGTGGCGGCTGGAAATCTTGGTGCACAGGAGGCACTGACGATGACAAGGAATGGAGAAAAATGTGGTTCATTGAGAGAGGAAATTGATGGAGCCAAAGAAAGAGTTCTTGACCAAGACAGGCAAGTTATAAGGATATATAAACTTAAAGAAGTTAGAAAAGTTGGAATGATTAATGATCATCACGAAGTGGAAGTTAATAGTAGAGATGGGATTGAAGATTTTGGTGGGACAAAACAATCACAGGATCTAGTGGTTGTTGGACTTCATACAAAAGAGGCACTAACGACTAAAGGGACTGAAGACCAATGTAGTTCATTAAGAAAAAAAGTCGATGGGGCTGAAGGAAACCATGCACAAGCTGGCCAAACTGAAGCGCTAGGTAAATTCAAAGAAGTTCTTGAAGTTGAAATGATTGACAAGCATCATGAAGAGGAAAGGCAAGGAGAAATGATGGAAGAACCAATAGAGGTACTACCTATGACTCCATCTTATGCTGCCTTGGATGCTATCTATTTTGTTTCTTGCTAGTAGAATAGGCATACTGTAAAATGTATCTTGTGGATAGCATTCAAGTAAAAAAAAAAGTCAAAAGATCATATAATAAAGTACATTTTCTAGATAGGCATGTCTCAAGGGTTAATATTAAAGCTCGAAGAGCTATCAATATGATGATTTGAAAGGTGCTCAATTATCAATTAACCTAAAATCTTAAGCTAATGGTTTATAGTAAGTTTAATTATATCAATACTTCTAACACTCTTCCCCTGTGGAAATCAATATGAAGCTGATGGGTTATAAATAATAATTTAATTAATATTTCAACAAAAGAGATGTGTTCAATAATTAGATAATTTGTTCTTCTATTCAATATAAATAACTGAAATTTAAAAAATTCACCCCGTATATTATTTAGCTCCTTTCTTCCTCACCCACTGCCGGTGGAGGTGGTGGTATCCTGCTGTTGTTGTCAGCTGGCTCTGAAAGAAAGCCAGACATAGGATTTCATCTATGCTTGTTTGTAGATGAAGCAGAAGAAACCTTCTCCTTTGTGTTATGGAGAGATGGGTGGGTGGAGACTGGAGGGATAGATTTGCTGATGATATGTTGTCAAGGAGAGAAGTTTTGATATATCAAATATTAAGTGTGGTTGCTCAAAACTAATATTGAGTTAACTTACGTGTTTTACGTTTTGTAGGTGTTATTTACTTGTTTACATCACCTTCTCTACAGCTCTAGACATTTTTTTCCTCCAAGAATCTTTTTCTATGGAATTATATATATATATCTAGATATATTTTTCCATTTTAGCATTTATGTTAATGAAATTTCTGATTTTAATGTAGAGACCATCCATGGGATCAAACGAAGAAACGTGGCCTGGTGAAGAAGCCATTTTGGAGTTCTTTGATGCTACCTCTAACCATAGCAATGGTGAAGAAAATGGAGTTATTGGTGATGCTGAAGGTTGCAAGAAGTTACAAGAGGAAAATGAAAATTTGGAGTTCTTTGATGCAAGGTCTGATCATGACTGCGATGCAGTGAATGAAATAATTGGCGCTCAATCTTCGAAGGAGATGGTACTAGGTGAAGTTAGCAATAGACAAAATAGACTGGAAGAAGAACGACCATCCAAGGTGAGTGATAATCAAACTGGAATAAGGAAGGGCCGTGAGGCTGAGGACCCTCAACTATCCAAGGAGCATCCTCAAGTTAGATGGCCGTCTGAAATAACTGGAACTCCTCCGAAGCATTCAGAGCAAGAGATGTCTAGGACTTTTGAGGCAGACAAAAATGAAAATTCCGATGCATTATTGCCTGCAGATATTATTAGTGGTCCGAGTCATCCTTGGGGGCATCATCATGGTCGAGGGAGGCCTCGGAACTTGAAAGTTCAAGAAACTTTGGCAACTTCATTATTTACATCTGCTCAAGACTGTGACCCAGATATGGGCGATGGCACTCATCATATTGATCAGCAACGACTCAAGCTGCCAAGAGGTAGGGGGAGAGGTCGGGGACGGCCTCGAATAGTTAGACAAGACCAGATTTCAGTGTCAGAGATGTTCTCACCTTCCAAGCATTGGCATCACCAGCAATCTCCTGGAAAGAGATGTGGGAGACCTCCGAAACAAAAATTTAATGAAGATACTGGATCGAAGGGCATCTCGACTTCTTTAGAGAATGAACAGCAAGAACATGAGGGTTGTGGACGTGGCCGTGGCACTGGAAGACCTTCGAGACAAAGAAAGAAAGAAAAGGGATCATTTGATAATCAGTAATCACAATATGTTCAAGTGCCAACTATATTAATTAGTATTTAGGAAAATTTAACATCTGATTTCGTTGTGAGTTTCTCTGAGGTTGCCTCTTTTCTTTCATCATCACACCTTAATAAAATTTCCACATTTAACTCTTGAAGCTAGTTGTTTTTCAAGTTATGCAATTACAGGAATTATAGGAGGAATAAGAGCAAAGAAGTTGCAAGAAGAGTGATGGTTACTCTCGCATACCCTCAAGATCTCTTCCCTGCATCACTAGCAGCTTCTCCATCGAATCTCGTCTATCCTTATGATCGGTGACCCCGTCTTTGATACCGGAGACACCCGTCTTCAGGCAGATTTTCCAACTTATTGTGGATCTTATTCTTCATGACCCAAATAGGCTCTCTTGTCACAAATGGCAGCAGAATAGTTGATTTCATTTGTAACTGGCAGAGTAGGCTTACATGATCAAATATATCCAGTTCAATCACATTTTTAATTTCTCTACTTTTAATAATAGTTGTGTTACTGCAGGTATAAGGGTCCATGCTCTTTTGTCTCCGGAATAGGGCTTAGGTAGGTGTAGTATATTAGAATCTTATGTGTTTCTTAAGATTAATCGATTATATTATAAGATTAGTCGATATAAGCTAACTTAAATTCACCCCTGTGACAAAATTACTTCACAAAAATTAACCACCGACGTCCATTGATGAAGCCTCAACAGATTGTTGGTTGATTGATGTGTACACCTTGGCCCTCTCAAAGTACTTTTTTCCTCCAACCAACCAAACGAAAGAACTTTTCCCGAATTCCCTTTCCCCTGGTAAGTGTCCCCTCTCGAGACCATTCACCACCAAATCCTACCAACGTAAAACAAATTCATATCCCCCCTTTCTTCAACTTTTATTTATTT
The DNA here is from genome assembly GCF_027475165.1 of Benincasa hispida. Taxonomy (NCBI): domain Eukaryota; kingdom Viridiplantae; phylum Streptophyta; class Magnoliopsida; order Cucurbitales; family Cucurbitaceae; genus Benincasa; species Benincasa hispida. Next base: position 29,030,494 of record NC_143489.1, on the reverse strand, counting down.
TAGAGTAGTTAGGGTACATAAATCAAATGATGAATTGAATGAATCAATAGATATGGTTGAAGAATTTTCAATTAATTAGGTGACTCAAAAGAATGTTTAGTAGTTATAATATGTTTTATTCCTAAATTTAATGCACATAATGAGCATAATTTTACATTTAAAAAACAATCTGAATTTTGGTTACAGTTAGTTCAAAGTAAACATTAAGAGGTCCCCTTTGAGTGATGTTTTACTTTTGGTTTTCTGCATTTGAAATGAAAGCTTAAACCCTCCGGTTAATTTTACAAAACCTCAATTTCTAAAAACTAAAAAAAAAGTATTTTTTGAGGTCCTATTTAATAATGTTTTGTTTTTAGTTTCATGTTTTTGGAATTTATGCTTATGGGTGAGAGTAAGTGCTTATAAGATTAGTTTTCAAAAACCAACTATAAAAAATCAAAAGGTTATCAAATATGACCTAAAAATTTTGACTTAAAATTCAAATGCCTTTATAAAAAAAAAAAAGTAACAAAAAAAATATAAGGAAACAGATAGAAATTTCGAAACAGAAAAAAATGGTTATCAATAGGTCTAGATGTGAGAGTCTCAATTTTATATACTTATCGTGACCCTAAAATAGCCAAGCTCCTCTTAATCAACAAGAACAAGGAACAAGGTCTCATTGGTCAAATTTAGTTTGAAATCCTTAATTGATTGAACGACACTAATGCTCAGAGAAAATTTTCTTACCCTCAAAGTAGCTTTAAAATTCAATTCAAACACTCTGAATAGACGTCTTCAAGAACAAAAAAAAAAAAAAATCAATGTAAAAGAAAAAAAAAAAGTTTATTATTGAGTTAAAAAATGTGAGTTTGTTTGATCGCCAATCCTTATATAAATGTACGATTACCAAGTCAAAAAAGAAAAATATATCAATATCATCTTGTGAAATAAATTATTGATAGTTGAAAATTTCTAAACTTTGTTGAACAATTCACAAATTAATTCATTAAATTAAGATTAACTTCTTATTTTGGCAATTTTAATTTTTTTAGTTTTATGATTTTAGATTGGAAAAATATTAAAATCCTATTTTTTGTTATATTCCAATTTTATCCTTCTAACAATGGTAGACTAGCACCTTTCTTCCTAATTTTTCTCCTGCGCAGGTTTGCATTCTTTCCTTTCTCACCCATTTTACACTTTTTATTTTATTTATTTTTGAATTTTGGGTTTGGTTGAGAATTAAGTTGAGATAATAACGAATAAAATAAATGAACAAAATTGAAAGAAAAGAATGAAGTATGTTGGTGGAGGAAGAAATCGTTTTTTTAATGTAAACTTAATATATTTTATTCCAAGTGTATAAATAGTGGAACGTTATAATGTATATCAACAATGTAAATTAGTGTATTAAGTCAAGTGTTTCAGCAATATAACAATATATCAGTCAAGTATATAAATATTATAATCGTATAAATGATTGTATCATTATCAAATTTATAGATAGTATATCTGTCAAGTGTACGAGGAGTAAAAATGAGTGTACCATTATTAATTTTATTAACAATATATCAAGCAAGTGTATCAGTAGTATAAAAGAGTGTATCATTATAAGTTTATTAGCAGTATATTAGTTAAATGGATCATTATCCAAGTATATCAAGTATGTCAATCAAGTATATCAATTTTATCATCAGTTTAAACAAGTGCAAGATTGACAAATTTATCAAATAGTATTTCAGTCAAGTGCATCATTATTAAGTATATGAAATATATTCGTCAAGTGTATCAAGTTTATCAGTAGTATAAATGAGTGTATGATTGACAAATTATTAATTAAGTGCATCATTATCAAGTATATCAAGTAAATTAGTTAAGTGTATCAAATATATATCAATAGTGAGAGCCTTTGTGACATTTTACATCTTTATATGTAGGTTGATTTTCGTTTTTACCATTTTTACAAACTACGAATGTCTAAGCTACCAGCCTAATTATTGTAATTCATTTGGTCCTTTTTGCAAGCAGCCCAAAGTCTAATAGATACTATAAACTCTTTAATTTACAATGTTTTTATATTTATTTGAATTCATGTTATATTATTATTATATTATATGGATTATATTTAATTTCAGCTAAATAATTATATGAAATTTTAAAGTTGAAAAATAATTTTTTTAAATTATATATTTATTTAAAATAATAAAAAAAATACTTTAGGAATCTTATAATACCTATTCTTAATAACATGAAGATTATAGAGGTACATTTAAAAAATCCAGGACCAAACACACCTGTATTCCTTGAAACTCAAACTAAAATGATAAAATTTTCTATAATTTTTTATTTGTACAATTTTTTGATCTAAATATAAGGTTGGAATTATAACTTCTTAAAAATCCTTTTAACTTTTCTATATTATGAATTTTATAACAAAAAAATATATGTTTATCGCTTAATGTTCCAAGGATCATGTGTCACCATTCATGTTGTCATGTGTCTTGTAGTAATTCATACTTAATATCTATGTAAGTCTACATTCTACTTGTCACTTTGCCTATAAATAGTGACCTTTGGTGGATCTTAAAATGGTATACCCATTGGTGAGAAATTTACACCAAATTCTACTAATTTTTTCCATTGTCCAATTTTATAATTTTAGTTTTTATTATTTATTATTATTATATAAAATTATTATTATATTATATTTTTTTATATTTGTATTTCTGTTGTGCTCCTCAATTTCATAACACGTTATTAGTACGAACTCTTGTCGTTTTTTCGCTAAAGTAGGTTCTAAAGGTATGCCAGTTTTTCCATCTTCGTTATAATTAATAAATTAAATGTTATTTTGCATATTTAGTACATATTAAATTTCTAACATAAATATAATATTTTGCGATAGTGTTGTCATGACAAACCTTAAAAAATTAGAATTTGCAGCCCTTGACATTCATGGCAATAATTATTTGTTATGGGTGCTCGATGTCGAAATTCACCTGAATGCTATGAACTTGGGAGAAACAATTAAAGAACGAAAAACGATATCCAGTCAAGACAAAGAAAAAACTATGATTTTCCTTCGTCATCATCTTCACGAAGAATTGTCACGAGGAATTGAAAATGAAGTATCTTACAATAAAAGATCCTCGTATCTTGTGGAAAATTTTGAAAGAGAGGTATGATCATAAAAAAACAGTTACTCTTCCTAAAGCTCGTTATGAGTGGATGCACTTGAGGCTACAAGATTTCAAATCAGTTAGTGATTAAAACTCTGCATTATTTAAAATCAATTCAAAATTTTTGTTAAGCAGAGAGAAAATTACTAATGTTGATATGTTAGATAAGACATTTTCTACATTTCATGTCTCAAATATGTTCTTATAGCAGCAATACTAAGAGAAAGGCTTTAAACAGTATTTTGAATTAATTTCACGTCTTCTCGTGGTCAAACAAAATAACGAGTTATTGATGAAAAATCATAAACCTCGACCAACCGAAACAACACCATTCTCTAAAGTGAATGTTGTGAATTTTAATAATAATTGTGGTCGAGGTCGTGGTTGTAACTGTGGCAGACAAAAAAATAATTATCATTTTCTTAGTGGTCGTTCTAATCATTTAAATTTCAAAAGAACCACACAAGATGATCACAAAGGAAAAACTCCACAAGATAAAAGTTTAAGAGTGTTGAAAATAAATGTTTCCGATGCGAAATGACTGGACAATAGTCACGTACCTGTCGTACCAAAATACTTGGTTGACCTCTATCAAGCCTCCCTGAAGGAAAAAAAGAAAAATGTGGAAGCAAATTTTGCATACCAGGATAATGACATATTTGACCAATCCTACACGAAAAATTTGGATGTGACAGACTTCTTTGAATCTCCTGAAGAGAAGATTGAAATAGTTGGTGGCACATCAAGTGTTTCTTTTGACTTTGAGAATATCTAGACTTAATGTTGTTGTTTTCTTTTATCTATCTCCATGTTTCTTTTAGTAATCTTTGTATATTTTAAGTGTTGTTTTTCTTATTGTAATTATTTTCTTTTAATGAAGAAACATGGATCATTCATATGTTGGGTGTTTAAAAAATGAGCAAAGAAGATTTATGTCTGGCAGACAGTGCAACTACACACACAATAGTTACAAATAAAAAATACTTTTCCAAATTGAAAATGCTGAAAGTAAAATTAAATACAATATCATGTTCTGCAAACTTGATCAAAGATTTTGGAAAAGAAAATATTATTTTGCCTAGAGGAATAAAATTTACAATTGACAATGCATTGTTCTCTAGTCAATCAAAGAGAAATTTTCTAAGTTTTAAAGATATACGTTGCAATGGTTATCATACTGAGACTGATAGTAAGAATAATGTGGAATATCTATATATCATATCCACTGTCTCAAATGAAAAACGTATATCAGAAGAGTTGCCTACTTTACCTTCTGGATTATATTATACTCATATATGAGTAATTGGAACATATGCAACAATGAACCTGAAATTCATGAATAGACATATTTACAACTTGGCATGACTGATTGGATCATTCAGGATCTATAATGATGAGGAGAATTATTAAGAATTCAGATGCACACCTATTGAAGAACCAGAAGATTCTTCAATCTAATGAATTATCATGTGATGCTTACTCTCAAGGAAAATTGATAATTAGACCATCACCAGCTAAAATGAGGACTGAATCACCTGCATTTTTAGAACGAATTCATGGTGATATATGTGGACTCATTAACCTACCAAGTGGATCATTTAGATATTTGACGATATTAATAAATGCAACTAGCAGATGGTCACACGTGTATTTATTATCAAGTTGAAATCTTGCATTTGCAAGATTACTTGCTCAAATAATTAAGTTAAATGCACAATTTCCTGATTATATAATTAAGACCATTCGTCTTTATAATGCTGGTGAATTTACATCTCAAGCTTTTGATAATTATTGTATATCAGTTAGGATATGTGTTAAATATCCTGTAGCTCATGTTCATACACAAAATGGTAGCAAAATCACTTATAAAACATTTGCAATTAATTGCAAGATCATTAATTATGAGAGCTAAGCTTCCTTCATTTACATGGGGACATGTTATTTTGCATGCAACTTCACTTGTACGCATTAGGCCAGTAGCTTATCATAAGTACTCACCATTACAATTAGCTTATGGTCATGAGCTAAATATTTTCCATCTGAGAATTTTTGGATGTATAATATATGTTCCAATTGCTCCACCACAATGCAATAAGATGGGTCCTTAAAGAAGATTAGGAATATATGTTGGATATGATTCCCCATCAATTATTAAATATTTGAGCCCCTGACAGGTGATGTATTTACTGCACGATTTGTTGATTATCATTTTAATGAGACAAATTTTCCAATATTAGGGGGAGGAATTAAGAAGTTGGAAAAATAAATTACACGGAATGTATCGTTATTGTCTCATTTAGATCCCTGTACAGATCAATGTGAACTTGAAGTTCAGAAAATAATTTATTTGCAAAATATAGAAAATCAATTACTAGATGCATTTATAGATGCAAAGAAAGTAACTAAGTCACATATACCAACCACAAAAGTTCCATAAAAAATTGATATTCCAACACAATAAGTTGTTACTAATGAGTATGGAACACGCCAGAAGCGTGGTAGACCAATGAGTTCCAAAGATAAAAATCCTCGAAAACGAAAAATAATTAATTGTGAAAAAGACTTGGTTGAGGATGTAAATACCCATAAAGAAATCCTCGACATGACTAACGAAGAAGGTGAAATACCTAAAAATAATAATAATATTTCAATAAACTATGTCATGACAGGAAAAAGATGGAATCGAACTAATGTAATTATTGACAAAATTTTTGCATATAATGTTGCTCTTGATATTATTTCTGAAAATGAGGATCCTGAATCAAAATCTGTTGAAGAATATCGACATAGAAAAGATTGGCTTCAGTGGAAAGAATCAATCAAGGTAGAATTAAACTCACTTTCAAAACGTCAAGTTTTTGGACCGATAATCCAAACACCAGAAGGTGTTAAACCTGTGGGATACAAATGGGTATTGTGAGGAAAATAAATAAAAATAATGAGGTCACAAGACTTAAAGCAAGACTAATTGCACAAGTTTTTTCACAAAGACCTGGTATTGATTTTGAGGAGACGTATTCTCCGGTGGTGGATGCAATTATATTAAGATATTTAAATTGGCTTGACTATGTATAAAAGTCTGAATATGCATCTTATGGATGTAGTCACAACATATTTATATGGATCTCTCGATAATGATATTTATATGAGAATCCTAGAATAATTTAAGGTACCTGAAATATATACATCAAATTCTCGGAAATGGTATTCAACAAAGTTACAGAGATCATTATATGGATTGAAACAATCAGGTCGGATGTGGTACAATCGCCTAAGTGGATATTTATTAACAGAAGGATATCAAAATAATCCAATATGTCCGTGTGTTTTTATAAAGAAATCACAATCAGAATTCGCTATTATAACTGTATATGTTGATGACTTGAACATAATTAGAACTCCTGAAGAGCTTTCAAAGGAATAGAATATCTTAAGAAAGAATTTGAGATGAAAGATCTCGGAAAAACAAAAGTTTGCCTTGGTTTGCAAACAAATATAATATTTATTCATCAGTCAACTTATACAGAAAAAATTTTGAAAAGATTTTATATGGACAAAGCACATCCATTAAATATTTCAATGGAAGTCCGTTCATTGGATATAAAGAAAAAAATATTTCGACCTCGAGAAGATAATAAAGAACTTCTTGGTCCTAAAGTACCATATCTTAATGCAATTGGTGCACTTATGTATCTTGTGTTGGGATTGGTGTCCTAATTCTCCCGGAGTTTCGTTGTTTGTAAACTTTGTACACATTGTTATTAATAAAATAAGAGTTAATTTATTATTTTATTTGCATTTACTCATATCTAATAAACTAAGATCTATGGTTATTGTATGTAAACTTAAGCATGTATAAGCATGTATATGAGATGTATAAGTGGATCATGCCTTAAGTAATAACCTAAAAAGTCTGTAGTATAAGGATAAATGAGAGATCACTAGAAGAAATTCAGGCTTTAATGTCGATTTTAAACCGACATTAAAGATAGTGTATTAAAGCCCTTTAATGTCGGTTTTAAACCGACATTAAAGGGCTTCAATAATACCAATAACACAGTCTTTAATGTCGGTTGCAACCGACATCGAAGGTCTTTAGTGATTAAAGCCTGTCAGTTGCAACCGACATTAAAGCCTTTTTTTTTAATTCTTAACTGACATTGAAGCCCGAATCTATCCGTTTTATCAATTATTGTTCGTTTTTTAAAGTTCCCTTGCCAAATCCATTTTTTCGGTAAAAAAGTATAACATGACACATCATCATCGAACGCTATGGCTATGACATATTATTCATATATGGATTGTAAATCTATTACATTTAATCCGCAAATTCTGCTATAGAATTATAATTTAAAAGACATACAATAATTCAAGCCTTGAAAATACAAATTACAAATAATACAAAGATTATGATTTTACAAGGGCAACAAAATCTTCCGTATAAGTTTTATTAGCCAAAGCTTTATCTGCTATGAGTTTCTTGTAACTAGAGCTCAAGCCACCCTACACCAGAATTCATTAAGAAAAATGATGGTTATCTGTGTCTCTCAAGACCCTCTCAGCTCCACATCAGAATCTTGTAAAAGAAACTACAACGTGATTCTAACCAAAAGAGATGAGTTAAGAAAGAAACTTTATAAGACTACCACCTTGAGCACCCCACGAAAGGTTGAAAGAGGGCAATAAATTGGGGTGGCTCTTTGCCTTGAAATATACGACTCTGCCAAAAGAAAAAAGCAGTAAGGAAATTCCCAAAGATAGAAACTAATGTATATTTTATATTTATGGTACCTAAACAGGCCTCCCTTTCAGCGAGTTGGACATTGTATTCGTCAACCATGTAGCCATCTTTTGATCTTCCTGAGGTTTGAAATAATAGAAAATAGTTTAACAGCAATAAACACATATGTTTATGTACAAATGCACTTAAATATGTCATGATATGAAAATGTAAGGAATGAGAAAACATCCCTACACGTGTTTACAAGCAATTATTCTTTTACAGGAATCAAGAGTACTTTCATTAGATCAAGGAAACCATCTTCTATCTTCCATTATTCGCTGGACAACAATAGAACAGTGTAATTTGATAGGCAAATTCGCTAGACAGCAGTAGAACAGTGTGAAAATATTAAAATGTAATTTATGGAATCTGAAAAGAAATTGAAAGCTAGTAAGTTCGTTACCTAGAGAATCATCTCAATAAAAGATTACTGCTTCCATCCTTTCAAATGGCCATCTTGCATGTATGGCTCCAAAATCCCAATGAACTGAAATGATGAAAAAAAAATACAGCAATACTGTAATCTCCTAAGTAGTAAACTTTCTCCACAGACAAACTCTCAATCGGCTAACAATTTCTTGTTGATATCGATAATATAGGAAATGCTAGACAACAGTGAAAGCAATTAATATGAAACCAATAGAAACATTACTTCCTTAAGAAAATTTTATTCCGCATGGTGCTTAAGAAATAATGAACGATTATCTCTCAGAATAGGATAGATTACTAACCTAAAGAATGCAATATCTCAACTATAGGATGCAATGAACTCAATATGTAATTGTAAGCAACCCTATATGGAAGAAAAGAAGAAAAGGAAGAAAAAATTTGTCCAAAAAGTGAAAGAAACCGAACCATATATATGCAGGCTAATATATACATTAAGACACATCCTTTCATATAATGTTGTGTCCCTTACAAAGGAAAGATCCTTAATGAAGAGCTATGAATCTTTAACATTAATTAAATAGTCGTATTCATTATTTCCATCATTTCTTTCCTCGAAGAACTGGGAACTTTCATTTACATACAATTTTTATAGCTTTACATAACATATACTGAGCTGGTATATATCAATTACTCCAAGATCTATAAATAAGAATACAGAGTCTGACCTCGGGTTTATATGGAAGCACAAATGAAGATAAAAGAGTTAATCTTGGTGGGGGAAGAACATCAGGAACCGTTCCTGCAGTATGTGTCAAGCCGAGAAGACCTTGAAGACCTTCATAACTCAACCCCTGGATTTGAGAATTAGATTAATCAATGCAAACTAGATACCATGCACTTCTATATAACTGATGTCAGCAAGTTAATACAAAAATTTGTTCTATACGAGGACCATTGAGAAAAGGAAAATACAGCAGGCAAAATAAAAGAAAATCACAAAAATTCAGACTACATGCTGAAATTCTTTTAAATTTTGCTATTCCATCATCATGGATTTTAGCAAGAAAGAAAACTTACTGAGATTATTGCAGCTAAAGAAATGTAAGGCTGAAATGGCACACTTGAAATACATATAGCAATAACACTGTCAGCCATTTCTTCCTCTTGTCTGTTCAAAGATTTCAATATTTGCAAACCTGAAAACATATGAGACATAATCGTTCACTATGAATAAATTCACTATTTCAATTCAACAACTTCACCATTTTTATTGACTACATTTTAGTTTGTTTTCCTTTTGTTAACCATTTTCTCAAATATTATGTGCCCAATTTCTCAGTTCTCTATTGTTTATCGTTGCAAACTGGTTCAGAGTTGAGAAATCTTCACCTCTCCCTCAAAAATATATTTCATTACGTCATTTAAAAAAATAAAAGAATAAGATGATGATAATAAACACATGCTCTATTTTCTACCATTTCAAAATTGAATCACAAATACAGTTCTCCATCTTTTAAATTAAAAAATCTGCTACAAGTTCTGATATCAAATGCATATTCAAATTAAAGAAATACAATAAAAACAATAGTTTACCAAGTTACAAAGAATAAAGCTAAAGGGATACAAGATAAAAAGCAAGAACACATATTACTGAGATTTCAAATACAAGACATTTATTGAAGATAATCAGTATTCCCAGTTCAAGTCTGCAGCCAGAAAGGAAACGGGGAGATCAAAACTATGAATTGACATTGGCAATATTGTTATTATTGTGATTATTATTATTTTTTAAAAAGCATAAAGCAAACCAGGAGAACTAGTTCAATTGAGAGTGATCAATGCATGGCACTGATAAGGAATTTATGGATTATGGATCAAATAAATAATATATGTTAAGGTACCCCACTAACTTAGTTATATTTAAGGTGAAAGTTCAAATTAAATTTGCACGATGATGATATGTGATAAAAAAGAAAAATACCTATTGTATTTACCCAAAGCATACTTTACTTCAATTGATTTTTGGCCATCTACAAACAAATTTATAAAGCAATCCGTGTTGAGGTGGCAAATCAACAAACTACAAAACTTGGATATACCTATTGCTCTAGAATAATAACATTGACTTTCAATTCATGATACCTTTTAGCTGCATAAAGAAAGGTGCATCAACATCAAGTTCAAGGTTAAGAGATTTAAGCATCTGCTGAAATAAAAGAGTCTTTAAATGAAGGATAAAGTTGATCTTACAATGAACTCAATTAGGCATCAATTCATTTAAGTCAAACAATACAATGAAGTAACCGATTCTCATGTTTCATCAAAGAGAAAATACATACAAATGAGAAAATATATATTTGATTAGAGTCAGAATATCCTTTCAAACTTCCTTTGGACCATTTTCTCTCTTTGATATTGGATCTATGATTAGGGATGAAAGGGCAGACAGTTTATTAGATCTTATGAGAATAATATATCACAAGTTGAAAAAAATGGTATAAGAATAATATAATAACGGACGCGATGCAGATCAACCACGGCAGAGATGACCGACAACTCACTGGCAAAGACGATCGACGACCTATGACCCACTAGCAGATTTGTACCCATAGCTACAGATCTGAACACTGACGCGATGGAGATCGACGGAGACCGACAAAAAACTTGATGGATGTAAACGCGATGAAGATCGATGGAGATCGACGGACAAATAGACGATAAAGGAAATCGATGGATGGACGGACGGTGAAGGAGATCGATGGATGGACGAACGGTGAAGGAGAACGACGGACGGTGAAGGAGATCGGTTAGGGTTTGGGTAAGAGAAAAATGGAGGCAGTGCGCGATAGGGTAAAAAGTGATAAGGTGAAAGGGTAAAATGGAGATGGCGCGCGAGTGTGTACTGTTTAATTTTTTAATAAAATAAGAAAAAAAATAATTACCCCTTTAATGTCAGTTTAAAACCGACAACAAAGCCCATTTTCAATGTCGGTTTAAAATCGACATTAAAGATCCATTTTATTTTTTAAAAAACCGACATTATACATCCGAGTTCACTTTTTCCAATCGACATTAAAGTGTGAAATTCTTCTAGTGGATACTTTATCCTGGTGACACTATGGATACGGCCCGCTTTGTAAAGGTTTGCAAGTGTTGTAAACTACTACAGATGGTCTGATCCTGACCATTCATGTGGAGACATGCGAGCGAGGGTGTCTTATACAAAGAGTTTGTATAAGACCGGACCACGAGATGATTAGTCTATTTATATAACGTCGTTGATAATTAAGACTTACATCTCACTTAAACGACCATAAGTGACATAACCTTAATCCTGAGTGTTTTGGGAACTCTGCCTATGAGAATGATCCTTTGATTAGCATGGGTGATAGTGGCCAGATTGTCAACTCAACAAGCCTTCCTTTTTAGGGATTTATCTGATTGGGAAGCTGGGAACTCAATTACACAAGTCGGAATTCACTCCTTCCCCCAAGTAGGGGCAAGTAGATAGATTGCTTCTTAAAGACTGATTCCGGGTCTTGAACATAGTGGCCACATCCTTTCTTTGGAAGAGAAGACCCAGTCATAGTAGAACTATGACTTATTGTTCATTAGAGAAATCTGTGGTACTTAAGAAGTTAGATGTAACTACAAGGGCAAAAGGGTAAATTTACCCAACTATACTTAGGAGCGATCTATGAAGGATTATCGCACTGTTGATTGGTTAATATGGATACAGAAATATATCTGTAGTGAGAAGAGTATAGCTGTCGGTCTTTAGTGAAATGCCCGATAGTTAACGGATAATGAATTCTGTGACTAAAGAGTTTAGTCAGTTATTTACATACCGTTAGAGTTATAAGTCCATAAGGTCCCCTTGGTAGCTTAATGGATTCAAGTTGAGAATCAATTCTTAGGGTTGATTTGAAGTGTTCAAATTAACAAGAGGAAATTCAATTATATATTATATAATTTCTGTGATGTATGAGATACATCAAGTGGAGGAATTAATGTAAATATGATTTACATTACGTACCATAAAGTAGAAAAAGAACTATGGTTTGTATGTTTTATGAGATGAAATATTAAAACTATAGGTTATAAATAAATATGATAACCAAGTTGGTTATCATATTTATTTATAATATATTAATTATATGATAATTAATTTCTTTTTCTCTAATAACTAATTGAGTTAGGGTTATTGGTGGTTTTATGGTAACCGTGAGATAAAAGGAAAATTATTTTCCTAAAATTAGAAGTTGCCTCATTTGGAAAGAACTCACGAATTAAGCTATCAAGTGAAAGAGTTTCACTAAGCGATAGCTGACAAAGACTAAACGATCGTATAGCTTTGACTATACGATAGTCATTTAGTTGATCGTAGCTAAACGATCCAGTGGCTTTGTCTATACAATAGACTATCGTTTACTAAACAATCGAGCACTTCATCTATAAGATAGACAATGTATTATCTCCCACTTGCTCGATCATAGACCTCCAGTCTCTTCCTCAAGCCAAGATCAAACAGAGCCCACAACTCTTGGATTCTCACATCGAGAATACCAAGGTAACCATTGTGGTGGTGTCCTCACTCAATTCGTGGATCGAGTTAGACTCGATTGGTTTCATGGAGGTTGTGTTCATTGTGCTCGTGTTGTTTGTCGCAGTCTGTTCGTTGCGTTTGAGAGTTGTTGTGGACGTGTTTGGACTGATCGAGGGATTCGTGAATCAAAGGTATGCATCCTCTATCCCTTATATCATAGTTTAGCATGTTGTAATTTCTTGTTGTACATGGCCTGTTAGTTTCGTTTTAAGACTGAAATTGATTGTGTTCATTCGAATGGAATTTGAAACGATCCTTTCCACTGCTCATGGAAATCCTCATGCTTGATTTCCTTCATCTTGCTAATAATACAAGACCAGATATTGCAATTTCAGTAAATTTATTAGCTAGATATAATTCTTCTCCTACAAAAAGACATTGGAACAAAATTAAGCATATACTCCATTATCTTCGAGGAACAATCGATATGGGTTTGTTTTATTCAAATAAATCAAATTTTGATCTAGTTGGTTATGCAGATTTTGGATATTTAACTGATCCACACAAAGCTAAATCTCAAACAAGTTATCTGTTCACATGTGGAGGAACTGCTATATCATGGCAATCTGTGAAACAGACTATAACAGTCACTTCCTCAAATCATGCTGAAATTCTTGCAATTCACGAGGCTAGTCAAGAATATGTATGCCTAAGGTTAATGACTCAACACATTCGTTAGACGTGTGGCTTGTCTTCTAATAAAACATTCCAACAATATTATACGAAAACAACACAACTTGCATAGCCTAAATCAAAGAAGGATATATTAAAGGAGATAGAACAAAACATATTTAACCGAAGCTTTTCTACACTCATGATCTTAAAGAAAATGGCGACATCATTATACAATAAATTTGTTCGAAAGATAACCTGGCAGACTTATTTACAAATGCATCACCAACCGCAACTTTTGAAATTGGTGCACAACATTGGAATGCGGCGACTCAGAGATCTTAAATGATTTTCACGAAGGGAAATAAATATATTGTATTCCTTAGGAGTATATATTATATGAAATATATACTTTTTTTTCCTTCACTAGGGTTTTTTCCCATTGGGGTTTTCCTAATAAGGTTTTAACGAGACATATTTCATATATATATATGTGGACATCTAAGGGAGAGTATTATGAATATTTTAATAAAAAAAAATAGATGTCCATTGTTTAGTGTCCCAAAGGTCATGTGTCACCATTTATGTTGTCAATGTGCCTTGTAGTAATTCATGCTTAGTGACCATGTAAGTCCACATCTTACTTGCCACTTTACCTATAAATAGTGGCCTTTGATGGATCTTAAAATGATATATCCATTGGTGAGAAATTCACACCAAATTTCACTAAAATTTTCCATTGTCCAATTTTATAATTTTAGTTTTTATTTATTTATTATTATTATATTATATTTTTTATATCTATATTCCTGAATTTCATAACATTCTAAACATTTTTAAAAGAATCTAAGACAAGATTTAAGGAAGCAGTGGTTGCCCCTCCTCTCTTCATGAATGCTTTATTTACTATCTTTAATGCTGTATTGTGTATATATATATATATATAACTAAATAAAAAGTCTTTTTTTTAACTAAAAACTTGTGTAATTTAAACATTGCAAGCCATGAAATTGTGTCTTGTAACTTTTGTACTCCTTGGTTATGAAAATAAGAAATAAAGAAAGACTTGGATTCTAACAATATGCAAGGACTTGATATAGAGTCAACACTTGGAATGTAAATGATTATTTCTTGTAAAATAAAACCCTAGAAATTGATTTTGGTTGGAGGTTACCAAACTTCTTTGTGGGTTAATTTCCCTAAGAAGTACAAAAGTTAGGCTTAGGATTGTGAATACGCGAGGAGGATTATTGAGCAATCAATTGCTTATTAAGAGGAGAAAATTCAATAACAATAATAAAATAACATATGAAAATAAGACAATCTCAAGATTCTCTCGAATTAGAAAATGGGAGTTATTAAGAACTTGTTTTCTAGTCACGCTGTCAATTTTAATGAATTAGATTGAGAAAATGTTCAATTTTCAATATTACTCATTATCACAAAAATTAATGCTATTAGGATTTTTGTGGTAAATGAGAAAATTCTCTCATAATTGATCATGGTGACTCTACATTAGTCTAGGCAATCCTAATTAAAAGAAAAACTTAGCTCTATGACAAAAAAAAAAGACTAGAAAAAGGATTTAAAAGAGAAGTGTTAATAAATAAGGAATGAACAGATTTCAATAATAGAAAGCAACAGTTGAAAGAAATATAATTGACAAAACTTGACTGAATTATGTCCACAAAAACAAGGAGAATCAAAGTCAAACTATTTAAACCTACCAAATTCCTAGAAATTTCCAAACATGTGATTTTATTATTATTATTATTATTATTATGTTTCCTAATTTTGACCCTTTACTTTAATTTGCCAAATTCATTAAATTAATTTGCGCCCTCAACGGCGGTGTTGGGAGCATAAACTAACTTTACCTACCCACATGACATCATCACTCCCACTCCCAAACCATGTTTAAAATCAGAAATAATAATAATAATAAAACGGATCTTTTTAGATATAAAAAAATATTTAAAAATATTTACATGTTATGGCAATCAATTCTAAAAGTATAATTTTAGTAGTATTTTTCTCTTTTATATAAAATTCAAATTACTTCAAATTTGACCATGAATTGAGTCTTTATTTAGTTATTATACTTTAAAAAGTCCTAGAGTTCTAAACTCTTGAAGTGGTCTTTATTTAGTTCTGTTGTAAGGTATTGGTTAAATTATAAGTTTAGTTTTTCAACTTTCATTTAGTAACAATTTTATATTTAGTTTTTAAAACTTGGATTGATATTTTAAAATGTTATGGATAGATTTAACAAGGTAGATCGAGATCAAAAGTCTACAAAGATAGAAAAGCCTATGGATATAGTAAACTTAGAGGACCTAAGAAGGACATCGAGGTAGCTTAGAGGACCCATGAAGGAGCCTAGTGGAGGCTTGAAGAACAATGGGGGAGTTTAGTGGTACTCGTGAAGGGCCTAAACATCCCATGAAGGACCTTGGAGGATCCATGTGGAAGACCTCTGCAGGACCCGTAGAGAACTTATGAGTCAATGGAGAACTTTGGAAGATCTATGGAAGACCTCTTCAAGATCCATAGAGGACTTAACAGATTCATAGAGGACCTTGAAGGACCTATGAGTGACTTCTGCAGAACTTATGGAAGGCTTCAAGAGGTAGCTTAGAGGACCCATGAAGGAGCCTAGTAGAGGCTTGAAGAACACATGGGGGAGTTTAGTGGTACTCATGAAGGGCCTAAACGTCCCATGAAGGACCTTGGAGGATCCATGTGGAAGACCTCTGCAGGACCCGTAGAGAACTTATGAGTCACATGGAGAACTTTAGAAGATCTATGGAAGATCTATGGAAGACCTCTTCAAGATCCATAAAGGACTTAACAGATTCATAGAGGACCTTGAAGGACCCATGAGTGACTTCTGCAGAACCTATGGAAGGTTTCAAGAGGTAGCTTAGAGGACCCATGAAGGAGCCTAGTAGAGGCTTGAAGAACACATGGGGGAGTTTAGTGGTACTCATGAAGGGCTTAAACGTCCCATGAAGGACCTTGGAGGATCCATGTGGAAGACCTCTGCAGGACCCGTAGAGAACTTATGAGTCACATGGAGAACTTTGGAAGATCTATGGAAGATCTATGGAAGACCTCTTCAAGATCCATAGAGGACTTAACAGATTCATAGAGGACCTTGAAGGACCCATGAGTGACTTCTGCATAACCTATGGAAGGCCTCAAAATGATTGAGTCTAAAAAAAAAAAAAAGAGTAAAAAATTAATGAATATCAAAACATAATAACTTATAGATGGAAGTAGTATTTATTAGTTTAATTAATTTGAAAACACCAAATAATTATCCAATCAAATTTGAAACTTTCAAGTTTGTGTTGAAAATGTCCATGGACTTTAAATTATCTAATAAGTCTCTAAATTTTTAATTTTTTTGTTTAAAATTTCTTAAAGATTAAAAATATCTGACTGGTTTATAAATTTTTTATTTTATTGTGTACAATAGGTATATAACATATTCCTTTCTTTAAAAAATAAAAAAAAAATAAATAAATAAATAAACTTATATATAAAATATAAAATTGAAGGTTTAAGGATATATTAGAGGTTTTTAAAGTTAAAAAGCAAATAGATACAAAAATTAAAAGTTGAATAAACTTGGCTTGTTATTTAACCTAAAATGTTTCTACTGGGTCTATGAAAATTTCTATTTGTGTCTCCATAATAAAATAGTTTAGTGCCATAAATAATTTATGCCATAATAAAATAAGCTAAGAATTCAATTGTTTATATAGAAAATATAAAAACCATGAGTAAAAAAGTTGTGAGAAAGAAAGAACAGTTTTTTAAAATAAAAAATCGAAAAATAAAATGGTTACAAAAAAAGGCCTGGTAGCCCACTTGAAGTTGAGGTGGGTGTTAAGAAAATGAAGAGTAAGAACTAACTCTAACGACCACCTTCAATAGCTAACTTCGGCGACCAACTCTAATGACAACTTTGTGTGGACAACTTCAATGAAGATCACTTCCTACTCCAATTTCAGCAACAACCATCTCTAGTGACTACCTCCGACGACCAACTCTGACGATCACTTCCAATAACCACTTATACAACTAACCCCAGCGACCAACTCTAGTGATCACTTTGGCATCGATGTCTTTGGCAACCATTTCATAGTGTTTAATAGTCTTCTTTTATAATAATTTGACACTTAATTGAAACAATTCAAGTGTAAATCAAACTAAAGAAACTTGTATATAAAAATACTTTTGAGAAAATGTAACCAAAATGTTTAAATGAAAACAACTTTTTAAAAAATATTTTTTCTTAGTCAATCCATACATGCTCTAATATATAATTTATTTTATGGGTCTCATCAAAATATAAAGCAAAAAAACTCTAAACATCGGAGAAAAAACATCTACAAAACTAAACTAGAGTAAGATACAAAATTCCCCAGGTATCTCTTACAATGATTTATAGATTTTAATTCAATTCATAAAATAAAATAAAAAAAGAAATTCAATCATATAATATAACAACTATATATATATATATATATATATTGCGTATCTACGTGGTGGTAGTCTATTCTCGGCAACTATCACTCTTAAATGTAACATTTTGTGAATTATTATAGAGTTAGAGAATCGATTATTTTTATATGCCTCCAAATATGAAATTTTCTTAGTTAGTATCAATGATGTGACTTTTTAGCCTAATCTTACATATATGGTGCATGTTCAAGTATTGGTACACCTTAAAATGATTAAATGGATGGAGAATAATTTAACTTAAAATCCAATACGTTTATAAAAATGTATGGAATAAATATCTTTATTTGTATTTATGATATTTAAGGTACTAGTACTTGTATGATACAATACAAAAAAAAAAAGGTAAAAAAAAACAAAAAACATTAAACCTTAAACTCATACTTAAGAATTCAACATTAAACAAATCGGCAACCTACACACATAAACTTTAAACTTGAACTAAAATAATTTGCACCTCAAACATAAACTTCCTGAACTCAATTTAAATAGTCAACATCCTAAACACAAACTTTTTGAACCTAGGCTAAAATGCACCTAATACAGACTATTTAACTCCACATGCTATTATAATCTATATAATAAAGATAGACTATTATAATCAACCGTGCACTCCAAACAATCCCTAAAGTTTAAGGATGAAACTTAACAAAAAAAAATCATAAATTAAGAAATCAACTTTATGAATCTAAAGTTAAACTTGTATCACATTGTTTGAATTATTATTTTTTTTCACAATATCTAGTACAACATTAGAATCAAATTTAAATTTTTTTATACTACTTTTATTTACTATTTTTTATAAAAGAGATATCTAAGAATTGTGTGAAACTTGTAAAATAATTAATACATCATCTAATTATATGTTAGATGTTTGATATAAGAAGTACATACGACGATTGTACTAAAAACAAAATTCACTCCATTTCATATCATACAAATTTGAATTTTCCGTACTTATGAATGGAAATATAACAAAAATGGTTCTTGTTTCCCCTTAGAACTGTTAATTGAATCACAAGTTCAAATTAGAGGAAAGCTCATTTTATTCATCTATAAAGCTTATAAGGAAAACCTTTATATATTCCTTTTCCTCGTACATTTCTTAATAAATTCTATTTTATCATTCTTTACAACTATATTTTATCATTCATTATAGTTATTTGAAATCGAGTGGCGATTAGCTTGATACATATTTTTTTATATGGATGTGATTTAGACATATATATATAATATTATAATCTAATCTTAGAAATACGTTTTGAAAGGATAAACTCGTCCTTTATCCTTTAAAATTTCATAAATTTCTTTTTTGTATCCCATCCAAATAGTTACAACTAATAAGGTTCATTAATTAGAATCTTTTTAAGACCTTTTTTTAATTAAAATTAAAACTACAAATCTCACATGCAAGTGTTGTAAGTTAGTTCTCTTAAGAAATTGCTAAATAATTTTAAAGAGTGCTTTAAACTGACCAACAAAATACTTTAGAGGGGTGTTTGGCTCATTAATATTAGTTGAGTTGGTAAAATATACCAACTTAATGTTTGATCTGTAAGAGTTAAACAACATGCAGCGGAAGTATCAAGGATCTATAAGCATTCTAATTCACTAATTTTGGCAAAAACTAAAGCATGCTCTTCATAAAAAATGGGTTTTCAGAACATACCTTTGATGAACTCTCCAAGAAAAACGTCCGTTCAGCTGCTGTCTTCACTTGATATCAACGTGAACCACCTCAAAGCATTCCCTACTATGCTCTTGCAGCTTTAGGCAGAGTTGCAAGACTCAAGAACAACTTGAAGATGTGAAGAAACAAGAAAAGCTCACAGCAGCAAATTGAATAAAACAGTTTCTTCTTCACCGATATTTTTCTCTCAAAATTCTGTATCTTTTTTTTCTTCTCCAACAACTCCAATCTTCTTTATATAATTAGATGAACATGCAAAGTGATGGAGTGCATGGCTTGCAGCTCATGCTTGGAGAATCAAAGTAGAGAAGATAATACATTTTGTGTGAGCATAAAGATGATGATAATGGAGAAAACCCATTTTCCATTTTGTGCAATATGCAAATTGTTTTTCCATTTTCTTTTTAGAACACAAAATGACTTTTAAATCATTTTAATTCAAAATTTGATTTTCTTAAATTAACTGCATAAATTAATTTAATATCAAATATTAAATTAATTTTTCACAATAATCATCTTCATATATTTAAATCATATTTAAATATTTATTCTCTTATTCCATTTAATTTGAACGTTTCAAATTAATTTCTAAACTTCCCTAAAACTTACCCATTTATGAGCTAGCATTGAACGTTTTAAATTAATTTCTAAGCTTCCCTAAAACTTACCCATTTACGAGCTAGTAGGGGGACCTCGCGAACCTACAGATCATGGGCTCTAATGATCCGAGATTAGTCTGCTAAACATTAGACCGATCTAACCACCATTCGTTAACTAATGGGTGATTCTACTAAAGTCCATAGCTGAACTCCCCTCTCTGTAGATATATTATGTCCTCACGATATAACCATGATTAGTAAGTCAACCCTTCACAGGTTGCTCGTAATAATAGTTAGGTCGAATTTCTGTTTTACCCCCGAAATTACCTCTTGTTTCTTAAGTTCCACTGATCCCTAATGAACAATTAATTTATGATCCAATCAACAAATCGAATCCCTCTCAGGCCAATGAGAGGGTGAGGCCTCATGTTCAAGACCCAGAATCAGCAATTGAAAAGAACAATATCTCTACTAACCCTAATCGAGTAGGAGTGAATTCCCTCTTGCACCTTATGTTCTCAGTTATTCATTCAGTCTTATCCTAAAATGGTAAGCTTATTGAGCAGAGGAAATTGGTCTACTCTCACCGTTTGCAGATCAAAGGATAATCTCGAACAAACAGAAATTCATAGTTAGCTCAAGATTAAGGTTAAGTTACCTAGGTCATCACTTTGAAATAGTCAGTCTTAAACAGTAAACAACGTTATAAAGTAAGAGTGACAGGTTTCGTGGTCCGATCTTGCACAAAACTCATTTACACAGGACATCCTCACTTCTCATGTCTCAACATGCACGAATTAGGATCATTTCGTATATAGCACTTTACAACACTTTGTAACAACTACAGAGTAGGCCATATCCAATAGTGTTACTAGTGTAAGGTACCCAACCTTACTCATATACTATAGATCATTTTGACTATTTACTCAAACTCGATCCACTTGTATAATAGTCAAGGGACTTAGGTTTATTGGATTTCTAAAAAACAATATATTCAACAACAATTTTATCGAATTCTCATAATAAGTTCTAATGTTTACAAACCACGAGTTTTAGGACATAAAACCCAACATGATCCACCAACTTTAAAGGTTGATAGAGTTCAATTGGTATATTTTACAAACTCACCTTAACTCAACTCTCCATTCTTTCAATGTTTTCAATGGTTCTACCCATCGGTCCCTATCGGCAACTACCGCTGCCACACTCTGGGAACCAACTTTTAGGCTTTGACAGCCAACTTTGACAATCACCTTTCAGGAAAATTTAAGTTAATTATCTAAAATGATTGAGTTTAAATTTTTCTTTCATTTGGAAAATTGGGATTAAATTGAAATAATTGAAAAAAAAATATTGGTTAAATTAAATTTAATTGATTAGATATTTGAACTGGTTATCTTGAAAATATTGAATTTTGCTTCCCTTTGATTTTGGATTTTAGGGCCAACTTAAAAAAAAAAATAAAAGAGGTAATTTGGTTTTGAAGTGATTTAAATATTTGGAAGGATTTAATTTGTATCAAATTGATGGATCTTATGCCATTGAATTTTGGTTTTTGAAGCCTAAGATAATTTGAAAACTTAATTGATTTATAAATTTAATAGAATTTTTGGAGATTTTGGAGATATGGTGATAAAATATTTTATTTATCTTTTCAAAATTTGAAAAAAAAAAAAAAAGAATTGAGATTTTTTTTCGAAATTGAATGAGAGTGTAAAGAAGCCAAAAATTGGGAGAAAGAAATTCGGTTTTTCAGCGACAGCTTCCATAAAATTATGATTACCGGATTTTGAACCGTTGGATCGTGCTCAAATTTAGTCAATATGTTAAAGACATATAGAGTTTCATTTTGAACGGTTGGATCGTATGCTCTGATTGTTCGTAATCACTACTGAATAAAATCTGTAAAATTAGAAATTCCCCTTCTCTCTCACTCTCGCAAATCCTCCTCATGCAAGACTCTCACTACCAGCTGCTAGCCTAAACAATTTATGTCGTCCGAGAGCAACACCTGCTGCCTATCTATGGTAGCCACGAGGCGAAGTGCCATCAACTGTCACTTGTCCAATCTTTGCCGGAATCTTAAGAAAAATATTAGGTAAGACTTATTTTCCTTATAATTTGGGAGGTGAAATTCACCCATTTTATTTTGGGTTAAATTAGTAACCTCTCTTTGGTGTGAAACTTAGATTCAAGATTTAGAAGTTTTAAGGCTTTGACCATCAAGCTAGAGACCATTTTTCAAAAATTGGTAAAGATCGGTAAGATTTGGGTAAATTATTGGTTGGTTATTCTTTTGGATGGAGAGTAATAGTGGGAAAATTAAGTTAATGATTTTGGATTTAATTCTTGATCAGATTGGCTAATCAAATCAAGTTTTGGAATTTGTCTTGGACCAAGCCACAACTTTGTGTTGATTCAAGTTTTCCAAAGGTTTTAAGGAATTATTTGCGTAGACTTTTGTGACCAAAGGTAAGTGGTACTATTATCGGTGTCTTCGTGCCAGGCGGCCTAGATTAGATTTATAAAGTTAATTAATGGACTCTAGAAGCATGATTTTATTATTGTGATATACTTGTTGCATGACAGTTATGAATATTATGAGCATGTTTGAATTTCTAATTAGTACTTAAATTATATATGTGAAGCATGTTTTATTTCAGAGGACCGACGAGTCTAGTTTCATGTTTGACCGTGTGCTTATGGGCCGCTAGACATGGGTGAATCGAAAGGTTCACGTTCATGTTATTTTTCCATATTTGATGGTGTGCCTACGGGCCACTAGATATGCGTGAATCGACAGGTTCACGTTCGTGTTATTTTACATGTTTGACGGTAGGCCTACAGGCATGTGTGTCAAGGTAATACGTCCTTTGGTTTCTTTTCATCATCTAAGATCGATGTAGTTGTTTGAGCCACGGGCTCATGGATGCATAGCCTGATCCCGGATATTTTATACTTAACCTTTCTTAATTTATGTTTTTCAGGTAAAAATAGGAATGGACCAGTGGGTGATGAGAGAGACCTATGATCGTGCCATATGGGACATATAAATCGCTTCCGCTCAGTTTACATTTTCAAGCTATTTAAAAGTTTTGATTTGAAACTCAATGTTGGTCAAAATTTTATTAAGTTATTTTTTTCTTCATTATTTTAGAGGTCTCGAACAAAAGTTTTATTTTTTATTATTTATTTTGGAAAGCTGTCTTTATTATTTTAATGAAATTTATTTTCCTCAATGGTCAAAATGTTTTGAATACAAATGTATAATGATGAGTAACGACCCTTATCAGAGTACAGTCGGGTCGTTATGAGCCCAATTTTTAATTTGGCCCAAAATTTCATGATGGACATGGATTAGGTTGGCCCAAGTGAATTTAATTACTCGGTTTGATCCAACTTATAATTTCTCCAACGGGCTCAAACTTTCGTTGATGACATGGCAACTTGTGATTCGCTAAAAATTTTCATTTAACAATTACCAAAAAATTAAATAAAATAAAGAAAAAAATTAAAAAATTAAAAAAATGGTAATCCTTATTTTATTCAAAACAAAAATAATAATTATAAAAGATTATTTAGAGTTCAAAAAACTGTACGAAATACCCAGACATATAAACTCGATTATGCTTCCCAAACACACATATAAACTTAGACCAAATAACTCTCAACCCCAAACAACTCTTACATATATATATGATTATATGAACTCCATATATCATATCTCAATTCAGCGCCGTCAAATAATCTTTAAAATTTTTGGATAATCAAAAGTAATTAATATTTTCTAAAAAAAAAACCTTAAAAACTTGAAATAAATCCCTCCCAAATCCAAATCATAACTGGGAAAATACACAGATCTAGTAACAAAATTAAGTAGGGAAAAAACAAAATACCAAACTAATTCAAAATCAGCACTAACAAAATACCCAAATCTAGGTGGAAAAAATTCTATAATACATTGAACAGATTCAGTATCCACAAAAATAATAGAAGAAAAAAGAAAGTGGATTTAAAGTTCTATTTTTTAAAATAAAAATTAAATGGATTTAAAGTTGAAATGCATGTAATCATTGAATCACATGTAGGCAAAAATAAATTCCTTTTAATTCTTTAAACTCAAAAAAGAAAAAGAAAAATGAACACGGATTAATATTAGGAGAAAAAGAATTAAATAAATTTCATTTAATAAGTATTTAAAAAAAGAAAAGAAGTATAAGGCGGCGGTGAATACACGCGATGGTCAAAACAAAGCGGTTGTTTAAGCGGCGACTGGCGTTTCCGTATGGACGTGTCTCTTCTGTTTGGGTCCCACGCGCTTTTACAGCTTCATACAAAATCAATCTTTCCCTTCACCTCACGCGCTCTTCATTTTACACGTATTCTCTTCCTTCCATCCCTTTTCTTCAATTCACTTCAAATGGTAATTATCTTTTTTTTTTTTTTTTTTTTTTCTAATTCTAACCTTGCTATTAAACTTTTATGCACATATCAAAATTAAGTAACACAATGTCACTAATTCAATATTGCTCTAAAAAGTAGACTATTCGTTTAATAATTCAATTTTTTCACTCTCTTTTATCCTCTTATAATTTTTTATATATTTTTCTAAAATTGGAATCGATAGTAATAAGAAAGACTCAAACATCTAATCTCTAAATCCAACAATCATATAACATAACAAGTGAGAAGTATGATTACTAATCTTATAATCTGTTTTCAATTTAGTCTTTGAATGTTTTCAAGATTTTTAATTGAGTTGTATAACGTATCTACATCATAACTCATCGAAAAGACTTGCCCTTTTGTCAATTCTTCATAACTTAACGAAAATGTTGAGATGGTAATTTTATAAATATATGGATAAAATGCCAACAATGATCAATATTTTTAAAAGATATAAAAATAAAGAATAAAAAATAGTCTAGATTAATAAATTAGTATTTTATAACATATTTATTATTTATATTATATTTACAATAGTGACATTTTATTAGTGAGCTTATATGTTTTATTGA
This sequence comes from Benincasa hispida, assembly GCF_027475165.1. NCBI lineage: Eukaryota > Viridiplantae > Streptophyta > Magnoliopsida > Cucurbitales > Cucurbitaceae > Benincasa > Benincasa hispida. The sequence continues at coordinate 29,005,105 of NC_143489.1, read as the reverse complement.
GTTTTGAATTCGATCATCAACTAATACATTACAAAAATATTAAGAAACACAAACGTAAGAAACCATTCTAAGTAAAGAAAAAAGAGTGAAAAAGATAAAAACTCTTCCACCATATAATTGGTAAGCAAGTGAAATAGAAAATTATAACATCACCTTATATTTATATATACTTTATGAAGCAGATTATCGAATAACAACTAGACTCCACCAAAATATTGTTTATAATGAAAATATTATGGACATTTGGGACAATGAGTTAGATTATAGTCCTAAATTATTATAGTTAATTATAGTTGGTGTAAATTATTTTAGTTTAGATTATAATAATATATAGTTGAGGTGTAAATTATTTTAGTTTGAAAAGGAAAGGTAAAATAGTTATTATATTTTGATGATGCTTGCCCTAAATCCCCCAAGTATATGACATGTCTCGGAAAATTAATACCATACTTTACATTAAGATAAATAAATAAATAAATAATGTTAAATTTACGGCTGCCGTTACTATATAAACCTTTCTCCCTTCTCTTTAACCAAAACTTGAATCCTTCCTCTGTTTCTGTTTCTTCATCCGTATCTCTCTCAAGATCATCCATGGGGAATTACATTTCTTGCGCCTTATCAACGCCGTTGATCAAGAATTCCAAGGCGGTGAGGGTCGTGCTTCCAGGCGGCGAGGTCCGGCAGTTCCGGGAGCCAGTGAAGGCGGCGGAGCTCATGCTCGAATGTCCCAGTCACTTTCTCGCCAACGCTCAATCTCTCCACATCGGTCGCAGATTCTCCGCCCTCGCCGCCGACGAGGAGTTGGAGTTTGGAAACGTCTACCTGATGTTTCCGATGAAGAGAGTTAACTCTGTTGTCACAGCGGCGGATTTAGCCACTTTCTTCATGGCAGCCAACTCCGCAGCTAGGCGGATTTCGAGCGGTAAGGTTAGGGTTTTACAGGAGAATTGGAATCAGCAAGAATCGGTTGAAGAATCGGAAGCGAGACCGAGAATTAGCGATGGGAATGAGGGACCGAGGTTGAGTTTGGAAGGAATCGAGGGATTTCCGATGCATCGATTGTCGGTTTGCCGGTCGAGGAAGCCATTGTTGGAGACCATTAAAGAAGAACATATCAGGTCAAGATAGGAAAATTTTCAATACATTGAATGGAAATTGAACTTCAATTTTTTTGATCTGAATCTGATATGATCTCGACTTTTGAAGAAGAAGATGAATTCTTCGGCGGAGGGTTGAAAATTCCATTGTGTGTGGAACAAGCTGAAGTTATTTAATGGCAAAACGAAGTCGTATTGGGCTCATCCCTCCCTTTTCCAACTCTATTCCCATTCTTATTCATTATTGGCCTCAAAATTGCCAATTTACTCCGATTGTTAAAAAAAAAATGCCGATCGGTTTATATAATAATAACCAAATACGGTGTGAGGGAAATTCTTGGAGATTATTTTTCTTGTTTATATATATTTTTAATTTTGAGTTATATATTTTAAAAATTAACTATAGCTAGGGAAATAAAAATGAAACTAGTTACATTGGTAAATTGTAACCGACTATTAATATCAAGTCGACGAGTAAGTTAACTAATGTGTTTTTATGAAAAAAAAAATGTAACCAATGAATTTGATTAATGTATAGTAATTGAAAAGTAAAAATGCATTTGTATTAAAGAGAAGTTATATTTGCAATTACTTTTTAATGAATGTTATGTTTATTCATACCTTGAGATGTGGTCGAGGTTTGTATTTTAGCATTATTATTATTGTTAATATTATTATTGAGAAAGGTATTGTAGAATGACCATTTATTAAAGCATATATTTTAAAAGATTTAAATATTAAATTAAAATTTTTTTTTCTCCCTCACTATCCTTTTCTCTTCTCGAGAAGGAGAAAGAGGAAGAAGAGAGAGAGAAAAAGAAAAAAGGGAAAAAAATGTTTTTTTTAATTTAATAATTAAAAATAAAAAATAGTTTATTCTACCAAAAGTTTAATTTTTTCTATATATTGAATTTTAATCAAAAGAAGAGCCTTGAGAATGGAAAAAAAAAAAAAAAGGAAAAAGAGATTGGTTTGGGGCTTAAGTTTGTTGGATCTAAATCATAAATCTTAACTAATTTCATAATATATCTATTTATATGATGGTGATTTTGGACCTTAATTTCAAAAAGAAAAAAGAATCCAAGGAAAAGTGCAAATGCAATCTCAACTGACAAAGATGACCGAATCAAATTTTTACATTTTAATTTAAATTTTGGTTAAACTTTGCTTTTCTTTGATTGTAGTCTTTAATTTTTTTTTTTTTTACCCATAATCTCAAATTAACCAATTTTAATTAGTTAATTAATTAACATATTGATGATAACAAACCTGGCTTGAAGTGTCCACTAACTCCTTCCAACTGAGTGACACATGGGTTAAAAATGAATTTAATATTATTATATTATTTTATGTTTGTACTAAGAGTTAGTTTTGGACACATGGTGATTTTTGTTTTTTTGTTGGATTTTAAAAAATAATTTTAAAAGAAAAAAATTAATAATATATTTTGTCTGTGTTGATAGTTAATTTAGTTTAAAATCCCAACTATTGATTTTTCTTTTCTAGATTCAATTGCCCAAATTAATTGTGATTTTCAACCATTTTTCCACTCTATTTAAATTCATATTCTTCTCCAAATTATAACAACAATTTTTATTATTTTCAATCCTCCACAACTCATTAAGCCACCATGATTGTCTTCATTTTCTTCTTTTATGTTGTGAGGATTGATTCATTTAGCGCTAAATTTATAAATCTACTCTTTTAAAGAGTGTCGAGTGTGCTATTTATTTTTCTAAATTACTATAAAGGTTGTTCTTAATCCGGAACAAGAGTCATTAGAGTCGTTGTAACGGTTTGTTCTTCCAAGAGGAGCTTGGGAAGTGGATGTAGGTCATTCTCGATGTCAATTTTCCTATCTCTCCTATTTAATTTTGCAATTAATTTGTTATTATATTTTATTGCTTGAAATTAATTGTAATTTTTGTTCTTGAAATTAATTACTCATATTGGATTATTTTGATAACAATTTTTTTGCTTAGGCCTACATTAGTAAAAAGTTTTAATTACTTTGATTAAATCCTATCCACCTATATAGGGTTGTTATACCAATCCTACACATCTTTTATTTTAAAATGTATAACTAGATGCATAGAAGAAATCATAACTTCTAAGCTACTTCATATGAAGTCATAAAGGGTGTATTTATAGGAAAAGTCGACCTAGGTTGTTCCCTGGGTTTTGGAATCGCCTTAGTATAATTTGGTGACCTAGCAAGCCAAGAGGCGGACTTGGTTTTATATTTGGCTAGTGTTGGTTTCAACTTCAGTTGAGCATCTTGTTTAGGCCATATCTCGAGGCCAAAATATTGGGGCATTCATAATGCTTGCCCCGTTAAGCATTTGGGAGGGCTCAACCTCGATTAAGCACGTTGGCAAGCCCAAGTCAACCCATTTTTTTTCTTGATCCATTTTTGTCCTCAGTTGTCATTGTGCCACGTATTATCCTTCTTGATCTTGTCGCTTCAACATGTCAATTATATCATTCGGTTCAAAATCATCCATAACAATCAATATAATGTCAATGTAGAAACACTTGTTAAAAAAATGATAGATATAACAATTTTCTATTCAAAATTTTCAAAATAAGCATTTTAATCTTGTTTTAAATAATTTTAAAATCTTTTTCGTCTTTGATCTTGTTTTTATTAACTTCTCTATAATAAAATGAAAAAAACAATCTAGACTAGGTCGATATAAATATAAATATAAAATCTTCTATTACATCTCTATTTAAATCTTTATGTAGAAAATTTTAAATTATATCTTTGAAATTTGATTGTGTTTATCTCTAATATATACATATAAAATAAAGAGGTGGATTTTCTAGAAGCCCTAACAGTCTATCTTGTGATTTAATTAAAAAAGAAAAAAGAAAGAAAGAAAGAAAGAAAAAGTCATTTGACACCAATGACCGGACTTGTCGTCTTGAGCTTTTTATGTTTTTGAGTTTTTATTCTCTCTTTTTCCACAATGAGTGGGTAAATTGGTGTCTGTATTCGAATTAGGTATACTATGTACATTTTAATAGCTTCACATTTATAAGATTTTTATTATAATTAGAATTTAATAATAATTTACAACTTGGCAAGCCTTTTTTATTTAATTAAAAAAATTTGACTTTTTTTAAATTAAATTAAATAATTGCCCATCAAAAGAAATTCTTCTTCTTATTATTATTGAGTTCAAAAGACAAGATTTGTCTTAGACCCTATCACATGAGGACACATGTCCATGCCCTAGCTTGAAAATGCTGAGGTGGATGCTAAATAACGTTGAGGTAGACCAAGTTCGAATCAAAGATTGGATTCTCCACTAGAAAATTTTCCTCGTTAGTGTTTTTTTTTTAGAAAAACCAATTAATTTAAATTACTAATATGGACAAATTCTAATTAAATAATTAACTATATCACTAAGTTGTGTATTGTGGTTAATTTTACCTGATTATTTGATAAAGTACTCAAATTTTGACCTAAAGAATTGAAATAAATAAATATAAATCAAATTATTCACATATATAATCTAAATTTAAATATTCAATTTGAACATATAATAATAATAATAATAATAAATAAATAAATATAGTAATTGGGGGAGGGGACGGGGACAAGAAATACATTCCTTATTCCCATTTAGCTCATGGAAATTTTTTTCACCACTCCTGATCAAGAAATCCCTGTCCCAAAAGGATCCCATGTCTAGTCGTTTAAACAGATTAGAACTACTTTGTCGTAACGAATAATATTGCTAGTCCCTTCCAAAATTTTCCAAGAACTGAGTTATATTAGCTTTGACGCGCAGAAGGTGGAGGTCATTCCAATTTCCTTCACAAAATTACACTATCATACGCTAACCTACTTGACACCTATTTGAATTTAACACCGACTTAAGCTTTGAACATTTAAAATGAATTATTTAGACCTCCCAATTAACTTTGCTCCAATAATCCAAACACCATGTAATTTAATCAAACCAAGCCAATTAAAATGATTTCACACCAACCAACACCACATTTTTTAAAACTAAAATCTTTAGCCCATTTAAACACACTTCCACTAGTTGAAACATAAAGCCAACTAAACATAATTTAATTAATATAAAACATGTACCAGATCAGAAATTCAAATCCCTGTATGATATATTGTTGAACTATTTAGGGGGGGAAAAAAACTAGTTAGGTATAGAAATATTAGCCCACTTATATATAGGGAACTACATAATACATATACACATATATCTTTCCTTTTGTATGTTCCTTTTCTGTACAGAGAATTTCTAACACAAGCAATTATCTAATCAACTGCATAACAACTTCAAACATCTAACCCTTTTTGAGAATTTTCTTTCTTTTCTATCCTTTACAATTTGAATTTCCACCATATTTACTTGAAGCTGAGAAGCCTACGTCCATGAAACTTTCTGCATTACGATATCCACAGCTACACCATTTTCAGCCTCGAAATCGAATTTCTCCAAGCTGGTATGAAACTCACCGAACACGGATAATGTAAGGTTGAGGTTGGGACAATTGGGATGTTGAACTCTGAGCAATACTGGATGAACTAGCCGTAGCCAGCTGATCATAGACACCCAAAACAAGAAACCATAAATATCACTGAGAGGATAGTATGAACATGTCTGTTAATTGAATGGGAAATGATGCATTGGAGTATTTCAGGGGCTTACGAGTAGTCGGCGGCGATGAACTGTAGAAACTACTTTGAACATAACATATATTGGTAGAAAGATCCCAAAAGTTCGCAGGCATATAGACTGTCATTGAAGGGGAATAATTTAACTTTAGGAAGAAATCTTGGTTATGCATTTGTTTGAAAACAGAGATAGAACATAAGATTTCTTACCAGAAGCAGAGGGAAAGAGTAATCACCGTTTTCATTGAATATGAGGGGAAGAGAGTGCCTCAGAACCAGAAGAACCATGAACTACAAAGAAAAAGAGAAATAAGTCGGTCAGATTTTGATATTATCCTAACATGAATTTAAAATTCCAAACACAAGTTATTTTGAAAAACATCCATTGGCAATTATGGCTATTGTGGACTTAAAATCACCATTAAATTAATTGTGATTTTGGAAAGAACTTCGTATATTAAGGGAGAAAAATTACAACGATGGCAACTGAATGGCAGCATAGCACGCTGGTTGTGGCAGAAGCTGAGAACTCATCATAGTCAGAATCAGCAACGTTATGGTTTGATGAAACCATTGCTATATAGCTAGGACTATCCAAGTTCCTTCTAGAAATCTCCCAGTTCCCCCTGCAATGAAAAAAGGGTCAATCAAAGTACTTCAGAAAATCTCTAGATGAAGCAGAAAGAAAGAACATTACATTGGATGAATTGTTGCAAGAACATTACCTGAAATTCATTGGGATACGCCCCATTTCGAATAATGGAGGAGCCGTGTAACCTGGTTTGAATTGCTGCAAATCATAGTTCCACGGTTCAGTTTCATTATACAAACTCCATTAAGCAAACTGATACGCTCAGGGTGAGCGTGCTGAAGATTGTAATTTAACATAGATAAACTGCTTGATAAATTAACAAAACTAAAAGGAAAGAACTAAAAACACCATACTCCACCTGGCGGCAAATTTCACAAATTGTGTCACCCTTCTCGTTACACCACTTCTGTATACATCTTCGATGTGCATACTGCAAAATTCAATGCAACATGATGTGAATATCCATGTATTATAATATCAGCAGCCCACGGAAACTATTACGAAATGATAAAACTATCGAGGCACAACATGTAATTACAGAAGAGAATTTTTCAGGTGTGGAGAGAAATATAATTGACATAGAAATCAAGAGCAGCACAGTTTGACAACACGAATTTTGTTTGAGGTGTGAACTTCATAGTAATGGTGCATTAGAATGATGTATCCATGTTGCCAAAGTGAACTATAATGACAACTATGACATATATCAATGTGCTTGCTTTCCAAAAATGCAAAGAAGTTTGCCAACAGGCTCCATATATGTATGTAATCAAATGCAATCCAACAAGATCGGCTATACTTGTTATGCAATGACTTAATATGGAAAATTTGCCAATTTGATTCAATGATCAGCAATGAGTTCATGAACACACCTTAAGGCTGCCACAGCACGAGCAAGGTGTTTCCATGTTCGAGTCTTCATCCTCATCCTGGCATATTCTACATTCTACAATTTTCTTTGGAGATGGTATATTATCAAATTCCATTTCTGGGGAAGACCTGTCTCTCTTCAAACCATCCATTGCACAGGAAGTTGGTTCAGTCGATTGCTTTTGGCTCTCGATCGCTGCTTCTAATGTCGATTCCGTTAACAACCGATCAACCAGCAAAACAAAGTGATCCCCCATACTCAAAAACTCCCAATATCAGGAAAAAGAGATTTCACAATCTTTAAACTGACCAAACACCATAGAGATATGAGAAACCAAGCCGTAGTTCTTTCCAATGAATGGATTATGTTCTAAAACACAAGTCTAAGGATTAAATAACACATGAGAGGCAATGAAAAAACTAAACAAATGAGAAATACCGGCTACAACAAACAAAAACTACAGAAAACCCATGTCCTTGATAGAGCTGTATGTTAAGTTAAAACCCCACCATCCAACAATAACTTTCCTAACGGAAACGCAAGAAAGAAATACAGGAAAAAGTAGGGGCAAAACTTTAGAACAAGAAAAGGGTTGAATGGAAGAAAGGGAAAAAAACACCTAGAACAGAAAAGGCAGGATGAAAGACAAAAGAATCAAACACAGAACACAGGAATATAACAAAAGGGAAACCAATAAAGAAAGGAAGGAAAGGAGGAAGAAACTTACAAGAAGGGGATGGAATCTTGTTGAAGCAAAGAAAGCTGGTACCCTCCTTTTTTTTTCCCTCGCCGATGTTTCTGAAGAAAGTTAGCCAGAGTTTTGGGGAAGAAGATAAATGGGTGGGTGTGGTACATGGATGAATGTATTCCAAGCTTTGTGGCATCAAGAGAACCAAAAAAAAGGACGCTATTGAAATGGGTTTCTGTCCATTTTTCTCAGCCTGGCATTTCATCAAACAGTTCGCGTGCGTGTTTTATATTGCTAGAAATTTTCCCATATATGTTTAAGCAGCAAACCTTGGAGAGATAGAAAGAGGAGCCGCCATGATTGCTCTCTCTCCTTTTGCGGTTTTAAGCCGCATCATTGCATGAGCTAATCAAATAGGGTCAAAATGCTTCTTTCTTTGGTCTTTTGTGATGAAAAACATCAAGAAATTGTGAGATTCAGTTTGGTTATTTTGTGAATTACATAACATAGAAATAGAATGAATCTAACCAAGAAAATTAGTATGTGAATTAAATTACTACGGTAGCTAGATTTCAAACTTGTCGAATCTTCTTTTCTTTTTTTCTTTTTTTTTTTTTTTTTGTCTATTTTCTATTTAGTCTTAAAATTTTAAATTTAATTTTAAAATATTATAATTCTTTCTTTGAAATTTGTATTTTGTTTCAATTTGATTCTAAATTTAAATATTTACACTTTTCAATATCCGATTTGATTCCAAATCTAAAGGTTAAAATTGCAATATTTTGAAATTTATGAATTAAATTAAAATCAAATTCAAAACTTAAGACTAAAACGGTAACATTTTGAATATAGGGACTAAATGAAAACTAGACTCGAAATTTAAGGGGAAAAAACTTAGATTTTAAATTTTGATTAGGATAAGTTTAGTGTATAATAAGTCATTTCATTATTTTTTTTTCATTTTTTTTTTTACAAACACTTGATAGATATTAGAAAACAGAAAATAAAATCACAGACATGTTAAAGTTCTGACTCTATTTGATAACTATTTTGTTTTTTAAAATTATACTTATTTTCTTCTAAATTTTTAGTATGTAATTTTATCTTCCTCCAAAACACATTTGAATTATAGGCCAAACTAAAAAAAATATAAATAATATTTTTCAATTTTCAAAATTTGGCTTGATTTTTTCAAATGTTTTTTAAAAATTCAGCAACCATTTTTTCTTTCATTTTCTTTTGAACTATATTTGTTTTCTTACTAAAAAGCTTTTCACTTTTCTTAAAAATACATTTGAATTATAAACCAAATTTCAAAATTAAATTGAAAACTTTTTTTTCTTATGTAATAGTTTCTAAATTTGATTTATTTTTAAAATATATATATATAAAAGTAGGTAATAAAGCAAAAATATAAAAATAGTGAAATAAAAGAAGACAAAATTGGAATCTATGAAAGTGAACTAATTTATAAAAGTATTTGAACGTTGTTAGTCAATTTGTCACATTAGTTAGTTCCATTCTTGTAAATGCACAAAGGAGGAGATCAATGAGGAAAAAAATGTCATGAGAATGGGGATAAAGTTTAAATTGATACATCAAAAATTGATTCGTGATTATTTTTATTTTTATGCTTTCAAAAATAAAATATACAAAGAAAATAATTAAAACGTGTTTCCTATATTTATTTTAAAAAACAACCCTTAAAATAGCTCATTTTCAAAAACAATAAATATTGTTTTCAAATTTGTTTTAAAAATTATGAACACAAAATATACTTAACACATTTATGTCAGACTAAACAAATTACAAATTGAATATTATAAATTATTTTTTCAGAATCGAGAAGTCTGCTTCTATCTACAAATTGTATCTCTTATCATTTTTAATGAAGTCTTTTTTATCGTTAAATACATGAAGAAATATGAGTATACCATTAATTTAAATGATGCAACATCTTACCAACATCAATCCTACGTATTTGTAGGATCTTCCTTTTTCATAAAAGTCTTTTTTTTTTTTTTTTTTTTTTTTTTTGTACTTTATCTTGATGAAAATTATCTATATTATTTTCTCATAAATAATTTTTTTATTCTCTCACACATTTTATCACTTCTATTTCGACAAATCAAAAAAACTTTTCTCCATCCTATATAATCTCTCATCACTATTTTCCTTTCCCTTATTAACCATAAAAATTCACCATAATTAAAAAATATTATATTAAATTATTATTTTTAATTATCTAGAATAATGAATTTTACCAAACACAAATTAATCTTTTCTCCCCTTTTCGAATTTACAAACAAACACAAGTTTTGAATTTTGAATTCAATTTTCAAAATTTTAATTTTGAACCAAATATGTTTTCAGATGTTGTAAAAAAAAAGAGAATTCGTTTTTATTTTCTATTAATTTTTTGTTTTCGAAAATAAATTTTTGGATCACAAATCAAACTGACCTAAATAATTATATTTTTTCCAAATTTTTATTATTGAATGGGTTGCATGGCATCTTTGTTATTTTTCCTAGCCATTCTTTATGGGATTTTTATGCATGAAAAAGAAAAATTAGGTTTTTAGGAATAATACCTAAACCATAAATCCAATTTATAAATTATATTGTATAGTGAAGGAGAGAGGTGTAGTTGAACTAACATGTTTCATTATTGCCTTTGGCAAAGAGACTTCCATCAATCATTGCCCAATAAAAGTTTCAATTATTTACATTTTAATAAGCTATATTATATTTATATATGTGTTGAAGAATTAGTGATTACATTACCCATTAATTATTAATTGTTGATCTAATATTGTTATTTCTTTATCTAGATTCAATATATCAAATAATTCCTGTGTTTTTAAACAGCTTCTTAATCTTTTACATTTTGCATCTTAATCTTTTAAAATTCTAAAGAGTACTAAAAGATCCAATTAGGTCATATACATGTTTCTTTAATCCAAAGTAGATTTTTAAATTAAATTATTGTTTTAGTAACATACTTATACTTGTACTTGAAAAAAATAACAACATACTTGGAACACCACACATGGAAGAAATGAGTTTTATGTTGATGGATGTAAAACGATTTTTGTTTACGATCGTATGAAAGTATCTATATTAAATATGAATACTTTTTAGTTCAACAGATTGAATCAACCATTTTTTAAATGATAACTATTGTCTTATCTACTAAACTACATTTAAATTGTATTCTATGTGTCCAAAATAGGTTAATTGAACAAATAATTTCATGGTAGATTAACAAATTTTTAATGAAAAACCTAATAAGGCATTTTAAAACATTAATGGTAAATTTGAGAATTACCTAGGATCCAATTTTAAATTTAGCATTCATTCTCACCATGAAGTTTGATAGGAAAAATAATAATAAGTAAAGTTAAAAAATATTATCATTAATTAGTTTCTGCTTGGTTTCTTTATGTTCCTCTTCATATGAAGGATAGTTTTTGAAGAAAAATAAATAAATTAAAAGGTGGTTTGTTTCAAAATAATTCAAAAATAATAATAAAGTAGAGCAATATAAATGATATATGTATCTAGTGTAAAGTGATCAAACATCTAATTTAGTGCAAGAATTGGCTCTTATAGCCAACACGAATATAGTTTAGTGGTAATAATTTGCATGTAAACTTCTCTTAAAATTAGAGATTTAAATAATTAAATAGTTAAATCTTATATGAGTCAATTGTTTTCCATTATTTGTTAGAGTTAACGTCATAATTTTTAGTGCTAGTATATACTTTTTTTTTTTTTTTTTTTTGTTATAGTAGGTCAATAAATTACCCAACACTTGAGAAAATTGAGAAAATTGATTGTTATAGAAAAATATATATATAGGGATCAAATGTTTAAAAGCATAAGGAATAAGCAAATGCAAGAAGCAATACTAATTAAAGTTGAAGCCAAAGATGAACTAAATCACAAGAGAAGAATAGAAGAATTAGTGTCCAAGTTTACTCTTTATGACTCTTATTTCTCACTCTATGTGAATGTTTTCTTTCAAGATTTCCAAATATTAACTCATGGTTTAAACATAAGAAAAATTATTATTAATTTTAAGTAAATGATTTATTATATTTATTGACCAAAAAAAAAAAGAAGTAGTCGGAATTGGTGGTAGTATATAGAGCAGCTTGAAAGATGTGGGCCTCATAAGAAAAGCATTTGGCATACATTGGGCTTAGATAAGATAATGGACCATGCAAACTCTACATTTACTTTACTTTATTATCTAATAAAAAGTCGTTTTGTTTTTTTTTTTTTCTTTAAAAAAAAAAATAGAACCTTTTTTTTAGAGGTTAAAGGTTCAATCTCCTATTTTATAGTTTTTGTACTAAAAAAATATTCAAAATTTATCTATACATGTAAAAGGGAAATTGTGGTTAAAATTTCAATTTAGAAAGTGAGACCTAGACGGATAAAAACTTTATCTAAATAGTTGCATCATGAAGAAAGAAACTGATTTAGATTGGAATATGAAAATCCCAACTAAAAATGGTCAATTGAAATTATTAACCCATTATGATATGGTGTTGATGTCAACCGTGGAGATCTCATGAACAGAAGAGAAACAAACGACGATGGTACATTGGATTTAAAGACCCCAAGGAAAACTGGGGCCTACCTTTTCACAATGGCTCGAGAGGAATCACTTTGGAAATAAGAGACTTTGTGACTTGAACTCTTGGTCAATGGTCGATTAAGTCGAGCACTTCATCTATACACCAGTGGATTTGATCGATTGAATCAAGCCTCCAGACTTGTCATCGATTGAGAATAACAAATAAAATCAATAGAAAAAGATGAAAATTGAAAAAGACGTCTTCGAAACAACATAAACTTCAATAAATCGGAAGTCATGATAGTGGTTATTTTCATCCCACTTACCATTGAACAAAACTCTTAATCGTTGAATAGTCATAATAAGAAAGAGGATGAAGAAAGTTAGGACTACGTGTTGTATTCTAATAAAATGTTTGAAATAAAAGAAAATAAATATAATAAATCTTAGTTAGGATAATTAATATAATTTTAAATTTCAAAACAAGATTTGAAAATTAGTTGATATACAAGATTAGAAAATTCAAAACAACTATTAAATCACAAGACTTATGGCAAATTATCCGCTTGAAATGATGATCTTGGTTGTTGTTGAAAGTCGGTTGGATATATAGTTGAGCAATTAATTATAGTCTCATTAATAAAGATATCAAATTAATTACATTGCAATTAAAAGGGATGGGGCATTTTAGGATTTCAAAAAATTTGACTCACATGACATTTATGCGTTTTGCTATAATTCAAAAGGATCCCACCTTTTGCTATTTTACTAAATGATAGTGTAAACTCCCTTTAATCAATCGAAAAAACCAAATCCAAAAGTTATGGGTGTAAGGTCATGTATGGCAACGGGTGAATAAGATTTATTTAAAACTAATTAAATTTTTTTACTAATGTGATCCCAATTAAACAAATTAACAAACTTTTGTTAATTAGTAATTTAACAAAAATTTTATGCAAATACATTCAATTAAAAAAAAATCAATAGATTGGCATAAACAAATTCAAGAACAAACTATAGCAATTAATTCTATCAATGAAATATATTAATGAATTAATTACAAAATTAAATAAGAGAGGGATAAAGAAATTGACCTCGAGAATTTTAGAGTGGTTTGGCACAACTGGCCTACATCCACTCCCCGAACTCTTTTTGGGTATGTCATTACAAACTTACTCTTTTCACGGTTTAGAGTCGAACTACGTTCTTTTTTTAGGCACAAGAATAAACCTTATTATTTCCACGGTTGAGGATCCAATCGTTACAACTACTCTTTTTAGGGATCAAGAGCAACTCTTACAATGAATTTATAAATGAAGAATAATATGGGAAAAAAAGTCTATTGAAGAGTAGATTTACAAATTTAGCACTCAATGGATGAATCCTCACAACATAAAATATCTCTCTCAAGAAGACGATGAAAAGAAGAAAATTAAAGTTTGGAAAGAGAACAACAAATGGTGGCTTAATGAGTTATGGAGGATTGAAAATAATAAAAATGGTTCTTGTGATTTGGAGAAGATGAGTTTATAGAGGAAAAATTGTTGAAAACCACATTTAATTTGGACTATTGAATCTTGAAAAAGAAAAATCAATTGTGAGAATTTTAAACTAACTAATCGTTAGACACAAACAAAATATAATATTAAATTTCTTTTCTTTTTAAATTCATTTTTTTAAATCCAACAAAAAAAAATGAAAACCCACAATGTGCCCAAAATTAGTTGTTAGACATAAACATAAAATTAATATTAAATTCATTTTCTTTTTAAAAACAATCCAAAAATAAAAAACTCATCATGTGTCACTTCTCCATTACTTCGAGTGACACCTTTCGATTGATCTACTTTGATAAAAAAAATTATGCCACTTCATCAGCTTTGAATTTTTCTGTTAAGCTTGTTTCAACCATATCTTCTTCATTTGAGGTTCGATTTAAGTGATTCAAATTGCGTTGAAACCGTTGTTTCAAGCTCTAGACACTTCAAAATACTCAAATTGTTAATAAATAAAAATATGTTTGTTATCATCAAAACATGAATTAATCAATTAACTAAAATTAATTAATTTGGGATTTAGGGCAAAAAAGCCGACAGTTTTTCTCTTTTTATGATGACAAACAACTTAAGAACAATGAAATCTAAAATAGTGTGTGATATAAAATATGAACAAAAATCATAATCAACACACATATAATTTCAATTCACTTGAACACAAGAGAATATATTCAATAATAACATGCTTTCATTTTTCTAATTACCTCTCCCCCTTTTGGAATCAATAAAAAAATAACAATCATGAAAAATAACATAAAGACATGAGAGTTCTTAAGAAAACATGAACAAATAATTTTGCATATTTCTTCTCCTATCAACATGCATTTAAAAAAAAAACATAACTAACATGTAAATTCAAGAGGCATCATAAAGAATCAACCAAGCTCAAGCTAATTTTATTTTGATCAATTTCATAAATTTCTCCCTCTTTTGAAATCAATTGAGCAACCCTCTTCATAAGGGACAAAAAGACATTTAGCTCATAATATCAAATAAATTTTCAAAACAAATTTTTACTCAAAATACAATAACTCCCCCTAAAAGAATGAACAATATGCATAAAAGGGATACAAAACAATATAGCAATATGGAAAAACCAATTTTCATTCAAACATGAAATTCATATATAAAAGTAAATAACTCTCCCTAAAACTAATCACTCTCCTTCTAATAAGAAATATCAATTAAAACCAGGAGATAAAATCATTCAAGTAATTAAAAAATTAAGGTACCAAAATATCAAATAATATAAGATAAGCACCAATTGTTGAAAATCAAATAATGATGCCAAATAAAAGCAAAGCAACATTAGCAAATTCAATGTCATCTAAAGAGATAACATTATCAATCAAATATAAGCATGGTAGTAACACAAATAAATTTATACCAATTTTAAACAAAGTGCTACCGAGGATTCAAGAAAGTAAATCAATTCTATAAATACTCCCCATATGTAAAGGAATTTAACAACTTTTCCAAACAACATTGTAAATCACATAACTTTTCAGCCTAAGACATTTAATAAAAACCCTAATCAGAGTATAAGCAACATATATTAATCATCAAAATAATGACAATCTCTTGCAAGATTCAATATTCTTGCTTAAATTTTTTAAGGAAAACACAATGATAAAGCAAACATTTAATTGGCCAAAAAACCAAATAATAAGCAATATAGATAAATGCCAAATATATAGATAGACATTCAATTCTCATGCCATTAAATCCAAACTTAAAAAAAAAACATTCAAAAGATCTAATTTTCATAAAGATACTAGAAAAATAATTATCTCAATAATAAAAAATATATAAAATTACCAAAAACACTATTTTCCTATGTTGGATTCAAGCAAGTCGTACTAGTTGCTCCAATTTGAATTAATTCTTCATTTGAATTTCAAGAAACAATTGCTTCTTGAATCATCCTACAAATCTCAACAAAAAGATTTTGGTATCCATTTCTTGGGTCCTTCATAGTTAGTGAAGCAATGACTTTGGAACTCATTTCCAATTAATTTCAACAATACTAGCATTGACTTTTGGCAAATAACAAATATTAAATTCATGATCAAATTTGTTATAAGAATAACAAGTAACATTAGGCAAAAACTTCTTTTTCACAAATTGATTTTGCAACTTATTTCTATTCATTCAAGAAATTCTTATTAGGAGTGTTTTTCAATCTAGAACAATTTGGTCTAATATGACCTTTAACTCTACAAAAATAACAAGTAGGCACAAATTTTAATCTCACATGAATATCTCAAGAATTGTGTCTAGGCACAAATTTAGAATCAACAAAAGTAGGCATATTGAGTAAAGCATCTTGAGACATACAAGGGGTGACTTTAACAAAAATAGTGCTTTTAGAAGTAGATGAACAATCTTCATTCATATAGCCTAATTCCTTTTTGTCATCTAAAGGTTTTACCTTTATCTAATTTTTTTTGTACCTATAGTTAATTTCTTAAGAAACTCTTTTGCAAGTTCAAGCTCTTTAGTAACAAGCAATTCTTTCTCTTTAAGCATTTGAAAAAGATCATTTTTCTCATGACTATCACATTCAAGAAATTTAATCTTATCAACAAAAGAAATTCTCTTTTTCTAAAGAAGTAATGCTATTTTCTAAATCAAGAATTTGATCTTTCAAACTAGCAATTTCATCTTTCAATTCCAAAGAACGAGATCTTAATTTCTCAATTTTACTTTTCAAGTCATTCACTTCAAAATTCAATTAATGAGATAAAGATTTAAATTCTTCATTCTCTTTATCAAGAAATTTGATTCTATCATTCAAGACACATTTCTCAACATCACAAAATTTATCGTCATGCAAAACATCATTAGGTGCTTTATTTTTCAAACATGCATTTTCATCTATCAAAGATTTATTTTCAATAGATCCCTTATGCTTCTTTAATAGTTTTACGTACTTAGAGTTAAGCTTTTCTAAATCATGTTGCATATCTTCAAACACATCATATAATTCATCATAAGAAAGAGATCTATGAATTATCTCATTTTTGTCACTCTCATCATTGAGAATCTTTATCCGAATGGGCCATTATGCACAAGGAGAATCTATTACATTTTTCTTTTTCCACTTTGGATTTTTCCTTCATTTTGAAAATTATAAAATAACAAGATTGAATGCTTGAAACTCTAGAAAACTTCTGGATCGTTGTGTGGGCAATACTCATGTTCCATCTCTTTTTAGTTCGATAATTGTTAATCATCTCGATTTTTTTTTCTTTTGTCATACATGCATAGAAATACATTTGTTTAACAATCAAATGCAAAAGCCCACAAATAGTGAATCTATAAAGTTTTTGCAACATTGCTTTGTCACTCAAGGTTAGAATAATATGAATGAACACGTCTTTTCGTAATTTATCAATTTGAAGAAGAGACATGACTATTCGAATAATCATGAATAGTCTATAAATATTTCTCTTCTTCAATTTGTATTAAAAAGAGACGACAACTTTTTCATAAGCACTTTTCTCTCATAAGACTTATCTCTCTTTTTACAAATTTATGTAAGTTTGGTTTATTTGCACAAAGTGTAGTTCGTTGAACCTTGTGGACGAAAGTTAATCTGTTCTATTCTGGGAGACAATTACTCATGAAACTCAGATACTAGAGTAAGTAAAATTGTATTAAGAAGACAACGAGGTCATTGGATTCAGATTCTTTTCGATATATTAGTTTTTGTAATTTTAAAATTTTTATGATATCATTCATATAACAATCTTAAGACAATTTTAGTATATCTAGGTCTTATATATGATAAAATTTATTTATCGTGCATTTGCAATTCTTGTTGAATCTATTTTAAAACTAAAACCTATGTCTTCATGTAATAATAAATAAAATTTCATCTTTATTCTCTTCTGTTTAGTTTGATTTTATCCATTAACAAAATATAATAATAATAATTTGAAGAAAATGATTTCAGATAGCATTGCGTGCATCAAGATCTTAATAAAAAAAAAATTAGTTCATATTCTGGTTTTTATTTGTCTGATTTTCAGTTGAGTGAAGTTGAATGTGCAATTTGTGAATATTGGTGATTTCCTTGGATGTAATTTTCCTTTTTCTGACATTTGAGATTTTTTGGTTTTCAAATATTTTTAAATATTTTCTTTCGCTTCTTAATGGATTCTGTTATAAACTTCACTTGATTTTGAATTTATATTTTAATTTCAAAATTTTGATTCTTGGTTCTGTAATTTTACTTTTCATCACATCAGAAAAGTAATTTGAAGAAAATTTTGTGAAATTACCTCATCTTATAACATTAACTCTAATAATTTCTATTATATATACACATTCTTTGTTGATTCTGTTTTACACACAGTTTTTGGTGTTGTCTTTTTGAGACGAGACAACCCTTCTTATATCATTTTTTCATAGATTGAAAATATGTCTTCGTCATTTATATAATTTTATGTACATATGTTTTACCTATCATGTTTTAGAAATTAATTTTTTATATATCTCTAATAGATATATATATTGATTCTATTGCACAATTGTTTTGTGGTTCCAAAAGATATTGGAATGGTTGAGCTATAAATATATATGATTATGGTGCAATTTCATCAAAATTTTAGTACCTACAACCATTTTGTTATGAATGCCTTATTTAATGGTTATGTTGGATTTGAATCCGGTAAAGAAATAAATTTGCAAAATAGGTATCAAGCATTATGTTTTCATGTTGTTTTATGTTTCAAAAATAATTAATCATGTCTCAAGTTTATTTGTTGCCGTAATTGATTTTAACTTGTGAGAACTTGTTTAGTAAAATTATTTACTTCGTTACACAAATATTTGGTGATTGGTTTCACATAAATGTCATCAAAATATGAAATTATTGTACCATTGGTGGAAATCATAGAAGAAAAATGATGATAAATTTGATTTCAAATGATCACAACGGGATATTCCAATCTCCCTTGTAACTTAGAATATAGCAATTTTTTTCAAAAAAATAAATGCTATTATAATGTTGAAGGAGAAGTCGATTGCTTACACTTGAGGCATAGATACATATGCAAGATATTTATGTAAGAGCCACATTTTGAGTAGACTAGATAACACACTATATACTGTGTGTAGTGGTGAATTTTGAAAAAAAAAACTATGGGAATCATTGGAGAAAACTAATATATATAAGACAAAAGATGTCATAGTAATGAAATTTATAGTCAGCAATTTTCTGATATATAAAATGATTGATTCTAAAATTGGGATAAGACACATTTTATGAATGTGTCTCCCCATAGTTGAAAGTTAATTATATTTTATATGGAATTCCATAAATGAAAATATAGGAAATTCTTTGTGAATTATGGAAAGGTTGAAACTTTTTCAAGGTCTTATGTTATTGTGGGGTATTTGGGAAAAGTGATTATTCCCTGTTGATAATCCAAGTTTTAGAATATTTGATAGAATATATTATTCCTAAAGTGTGAATATAACTTATACCTCTTTAATAAATAATAATAAGTCTCGACATATATAACGAATACTTAATAAAATTAGACAACTACTTTCTAATGGAATTATCACAGTTGACTTTGTAAGGTCAGAAAATAGCGTTGCGAATCTGCTTGTAAAAGGTCTAACTAGAGAGTTGGTTGAAAGTTCATCAATGAAAATGAGATTAACTAGAGAGGCAACCCAACCTAGTTGACTGGAGATCTCAAGATCTAGGTTCAAAGGGAAACCGAACTCTGGATAACTTTCATGAGTAATTGTCTTCCATAAGAAAGTTAATTTGTTCTATTCTGGAAGACAATTACTCATGAAACTCAAGTACTAGAGTGAGTAAAATTGTTTTAAAGAAGGAAACAAGATGAAGCCGTTGAACTCAAATTCTTTTTGGTATATAAGGTTCTGTGTTTTCTAATTTTTTTTTTATGATATTATTCATATAATAATAAAATGTCGGCTAATAAATTGCATTTAAATTGATGAACTATAGTGCTTTATTTGAGGAGGACATTGCTAATTATAATGTTGGAGTTGCTTTTGAATGTCTACATAGCATAAATTGTTCAAATTCTAAGAAAATGTTTGCACCATTAAAGTTGGAAATGAGTAAAGTCTACGATAGGGGTCAATGATATTTAAATACCTATGATGCATAAAATAGCTTATGGTTTTATTTGGATGAAAAGAATTTTCAGTGTGTCAATTAGTATAAAAAATATATATATATTTTCTTTCACCACAGCTATGCGGGAAGGATTTTGGTTGTTTTGTATCTGTGTTTGCCTTAAAAAATATTATGATTTATGAGTAAGGGAGATCTTACATATTCTTTTACATAATTGTTTTAAATGAAGAGATGACTAAAAATATTTTCAACAAAATGTCATGATCTATTACTGTTATAGACAGATTTTACTATATTTATGGATAAATTGACTTATTTTTTATGTTCGAAAACAATTCATTCTTTTATACGTCTTTGATAAGATAACTCTTTATTCTCTTTATCTATTTCTTATTTGTGCAAAAAAAGGTCATCGAATCTCATTAAAAAGGTTGAATCCATTTGAGATTTTAATTACTAAAATTGTTCCCCTTTTATTATTACTAGTCCGTAACTTTCATGATCCATTTGAAATTTATAAAGAAAAAAACTTTAAAAAGATTATAACTAGTATATCACATATTTCTTTTTACACTTTTTGACTCAAATATAGTTGTAGCTATTTGAAATAAAAGAGATAAAATTAGAATTTATGGAAATTTAAAAGGTAAAAGACATGATTGAATGTAAATACATGTCTCCATTATTAGATATTGATGTTTCTTATCTACGGTCTAATTCACACTCATAAAATGAGACATGCTGGTTTGACCTAAATTATTGTAACGTGTAAAGGACTTGCCTATTAGTTCAAACATATATTGACTATTAGAGTGTGATTTTTCATATTTATGATTTACATCACACCCATTCACGAAAAGATATACCACCTTGACCAGAATAGTTGTAACTAAGAAATGCAGAGTTGTCTATTCAAACACGTCTCTACCATTAGATTGTGATATTTCATATTTATGGTCTAATCACACCAATACATAAAAGAATACATAACTTTGCGTGTAAGATGTAACCACCTCGATCTAAATAGGTTTTTTTAGGAGTCGACCTAGATAGTTGTGATGAAAGATAAAATAGAAATTATGAAAAGTTATAAGGAAAAAATGGAAATGTAAAATTTTTTTCCTTATTGCTCTCTCTATATAGAAGACTGCTAGTGAATTTCAAACAATCTCAAAGTCAATGAATAAGTACAAAATGAAAATGTTTCTAGTACTATGGGAGTAAAGCACTCCCCTTGTTCACACAATAAATTTGAATTCATAAATTTTTATGAATCTCACATTCGTGGATTCATTCCTATTTTTAAAAGCGCATTGACATGACACACAATAAATGGAGGTAGTATAAAAATTATCTATCAAAAAAAATTTCCCTCGACAAATAACCAACTATATGAAAAATCATTTGTGGCTTATGCAAAGAGAACATTGATTGAGCTTTAATTGCAATTGGCTAACAACATACAAAGTCACATTGGTTCCCTACTTGTCTATCTCAATGTAAATGAATTCGTTCAATTGGGGTCATGGAATTGTGAGTCTACGTTGAAAGAGATAGGGAGATCTCTTATTTAATTAGGTTTTCGATATAACTTCATGTTTATTTAATAGGTGTCTATCTCAAAATAAATTAAATTCTTTCAATTGACATCATGGAGTTGCGAGGATCCAAATTGAAAAGATAGGGACATCTCGTATCTAATTAGATTTTAGATAAAGCCTCATATTTATTTAATATGAATCGAAAGCCGACGATTCCTTGTGATGTGAAAGGTTTAGAGTCATCATTAATCATCTTTAGGATGTGGTACCAATGGTTTAAGAGTCAATCGAGTGTAAGTAAAGTATTATTACCACATTTTATTCTAAAATTATCCTATTATTCTTTGGTCTACAAAATTGATATATTTTTGTGTTTTGTTTTTGAAAGTCTAACGATGTCAATTCACATTTAATTACAATATATGAATTAATAATTACAAGCAGTTCAAGACCATTAAAATTTTTTTACCGTTGTTCAATTGACATAGTGTTTATATTATCGACCTTAAGGTTTGATGTTGAATTCCTCTACCCACACTTTAATTATAATACCTTTAACAAAAAATTGGAATTTACTTTGAATTTCATAATAATGTCTTCGTTCGAGAATACTAGAAAATCATATTTCATAAGATTTCATCATCAATAATGTATTTCTAGGATTATTAAAAAGAGAACACTAATAAATTCTCGATAACAAAATGTTTTTTAGAAACAAATCCACTTTGGAGGAAGGGGAAGACAATAGAGAAGGTAAGAGATTAAAGAAAAATAAAAGGTAGAAAGCTTTTTTTAGTGATAAAATAAATTTTTATTTGAAATATTAAAAAAATATTTTTTAATAATTCATGTTACATAATTAAGGGGACAAAAATATAGAAAATTCCAACTTTAGGAACTAAAATGTTCTATTTGAAATTTTTTTTTTCTTTTTATAACCCTATTTTGGCAATAATAGAATTAACAATAGAGTAAATAATTTTATATTATACTTTAAGTTCAAATATTATTTTGGTCCATATTCTTTTCGTTTTTGTTTACTTCGGTCTCTAATTTCAAAAAGTGAACAATTTTATTATTTTATTTTTATTGTTATCTTATTGTTCTATGAAACTTTAGCATGACACTCCATGCAATAAATTTTTTAAGATGTAACCATAAATTTGTATTAAATTATTACCATTGCATATAAAACTTGAATTATAGTTTTGCAACTAGAGATAAGAAAAAAAGTCACTTTCTTTTCAAGTTCAACATAAGATGATGAGGTTTAAATATTAAGAGCACTTTTGATAGAGAATTTGAAAATAGAAATTTGAAATAAAAGGGATTCAATGAAATCAGAACTTATTTCATGTTTTCAGTTATGTATTTAGTAGCAGATTCAAAAATTAGTTTATAATTGAGACAATTGTTTAAAATGTGTTTGATACTATACATTTATAAATCATAAAACTAATTAGAGTTATCCATCAATATCTAGTTGACAATAAATTATTATTAAATGATTTATGTTAAAAAAAAAATTATATAATAATTATTTAATAACATTATATAATATATATTATATTTTTTAAAAAATAATTGAGTTTATAACATGATATAGTATATTTTTTAATGTCTTTATATTTATTTAATATAATCTTACATTTTAAAATTTAAAATTTAAAATTATGATACAATGAAAAACTTAAAAATGTTTAAAATTTTCGTTGTTAGAATCTAAAAATAGTTTTCAAAATCTGAATTTTCTATTAAACAAGTCCTAAATCTTTTGATAGTGGGTGACTGAACCACCATCAAAATGATAGGGGATCGATATAATTTTATTTTTTTATTTTTTTATTTTTTTATTTTTTTTTGTAACAGTAAAATGAATCAAAACTAAAAATTACAGGATCAAAGTAAAATTATGTCAATGAGAGCAAAAGACACCAATATTATTATTATTTCTGGTTTGATCCCCATTCCCCACCCTATAAAAATGTCTTTAAAGTAAGAAAAACATATTAAAACAAAATTGAACCCACATGCTGATTCCAAGTATATGTCCTGTATTAAGTGGTTAGAGTCAAAATTTCCTCACCCCCACCCAATTGGGAATTTGAATTGCATACCAAAAATCCCAAATTTGTCATCATCCAAAACCCTAACACGACTCAAACAATAATCATGGTTGAAATCATTGAATATTTCAAACCAAAAAACCAGGAAGAAGTGCAACAAAACAGAGAATAATGGGCAGATTTTATGAGAGATTACTATTGAAAGCCTTCAAACATTGGATTGGACTGCCCCCCTTCCTTCCTATATTAAATAACTCATCTCAACTCAACTAATCTATCTAAACTAAACATATTGTAAAATCAAAGACAGTCACAATCACAGCTACAATGACCCTCTTTGATTGTCACTCTCTTTTTCAAGTTTATATAATCAAAGGGGTTGATTCTATCAAACCAAACTCCTCCTTTTCTGAATTTCCCCAAAATCAAAATTCTATAACATTTAGATTGAATCTAAGCTCATCCCATTAATGGGTTATTATTCTAATGGCTTATTCTTTATTGTAATCCCTAGCTCCCCTGCAATAATAACTGTGGTAGCCATGTCAAGAAACATACCATGTTCAACAACTCCGGCCAGCCGTAAGATTCTATCACTTGCGACCTTCAAATCGCCGATATCTTTCTTGAAATACAAATCCACGATGTAGTTCTCGTTATCCGTAACATAAGGTTCATCCCCATCTTCTCCTCGGACGGTCCGAAGCTTGGCAACGCAACCGGATTCCTCGAAGAGATTCTGAAGACGAACAGCGGTGAATTTCCAGCAATAAGGCACAACCTCAACAGGCATCGCGAGACCACTTCCACCAATGAACTCAACCAGCTTCGATTCATCTACAATGACTATGAACTTTTTACAAACACATTCAACCATCTTCTCACGGAGGAGTGAGCCGCCTCTGCCTTTCACCAAATTGAGATCAGGATCGACCTCGTCGGCGCCATCGATAGCGAGATCGATGACAGGGTGTGAATCGAGATCGGACAAAGGAATTCCCAATGAAACGGCTTGGTCGTAGGTCTTTTTGGAGGTGGGTATTCCAACGATGTCCTTAAGCTTCCCCTGCCGGAGAAGTTCGGCGATCCGGTCGACGGCGTGTTTAGCAGTGGAGCCGGTTCCAAGGCCTAGAACCATACCGGAGTGAACGAATTCGACGGCCTTGTAAGCGGCAGCTTTCTTGAAATCGTCCTGAGTGAAAATGGGGGGAGAGAGAGGAAGAGACGAAGGGGAGAGAAGAGGTGGGGCGATGGAGGAATTTTCGGACCCCATAAATTTGGGGAGATAAGGAATGGCCATGATTGTAGGGGAAACAATGACGGACAGGAGGCTAGTGGCTTGTGAGGTGGAAAAGGAAGGAAAACAGGGGATTCATGGAGGAGAATCAAAAAAATGAGGAAGGATTTAGGAAAAGAAGAAATGGGTTATGGGAAGAAATTGAAAAGAAAGAAGAATCTAGGAAGATAATTTGAAGGTGGGATTGGGAATGTGTGGCGGAGAAAACTGGAAGCGATATAGAAGATGAGAGATAGGGTTTAGAAGGGAACGGAGTTGGGAATTTTCTGTTTGGTTCTCGGGAAAGAGAGGGAAAATGGGAATTTATAAGGCGGAAAACGCACTGGTCCTATGGAGTTCAAAAAGGATCAAAACGCCTAAATAATAATAATAATAATAATTAAATGAATAAATAAATAAATCTTTGCTCTTCGCGTATTACGCGCAGCGGAGGATAGAGATTCGATTTAATATATTTTTCTTTTTTGTCTTTTTGGTTTCTTTAAATTTATTTATTTAAAATTACAATTTTCGATATATGCGCTTTTGGGTTTCTTTGTATCTCTTACCATCGTATCTTAATTTAGTAAGTTTATTCAATTTTTAAACTTTGAATTTTATATGATTTTAACCTTCTTTTTTTAAGTCACGTGGCATCTCGTGTAAAATTTCCATCCTAATCTCCATACGAAGGATATAAAATTTAGATGAGGAGAAATTTCGTTTTTCTACCAATTTCGATAAAATTTCAAAATTTTAAAACTCTTTCGAGAAATTTCTACTTCCCTCTGTTTCAACATTTTGAGAAAATTTCAATTTTTTTCATTAACTACGTTAGTCAAATTGAAATTCTTCAATTTTATATTTATGATTACAATTTTATAATTTCACATACTAATATTATTTTCGACGAAAGATTGAGTTCTTTAGATGTCACTTTAACTTTAATTTATCAAATTTTAGCTTTATTTTTTTTACTGGACTTTGATATCTAAAGAAATTGAATTTGAAAAAAAAAAATACAAAAAATAACTCATATTTATTTTTAACCTCATTCAAACTTTTTTCATTAAATTTTAACATCATTTCACTTCAAAATTGAATTAATATGAATTCTTTTTTCTTTTGCTATCCAAAACTTTCATAATTTTCACATCATTTAACCTAAAAAAAAATCCTAAATTTTATATTATTTTTCATTTTTTTCTTGCATCAATATTTACACATATATTTACAATAGACATCTAAATTTTGTCTTACTTTATAGAAATTGTGATTAAGATGATCAATTTTAGTCTAATTAAGCCACGGTGAAAATTTCATTAACTAATTTTCATCAATTTCCGTTTTTTTAAAATTTCATTTGATATCAATATTTCCATTAAATTAGAACATCGATATTTCCATTGACATCAATATTTCGAACCTTGCATTATATTAACGAGAGATTTGATATTTTTATGTCCCAGCAAAATCATGAAACATCAAAAAGATAGATAATAAAATGTCATTATGTAAACATTATATAAATAACAAATATGTTAACGTGTTTTACGATTCTAAAATGTTTATTTATTAATTAAAATATTTTTATTTGAATTTTTTGTTTTTTATAATTTTTTTTGAGAAATATTCATCGATTATCGACATTTTATCAATATTTCTATCCAAATTATTGTAAAATTAAGTTTGGATATTTATGTCAACATCGACATTTTAAACCTTGGTTAGACACCACACAAAATTAAAAATTTAAAAATTAAAGGATTTATTAGAAATATTATAAAGTTTAGGGATATTATAGATATAAATCTAAAAAGTTAGAAACTAGACTTATACTTTTACCATATTTTAGAGAAAATTTATTTATTTTTACATCTAAATTTGTAAGTTATATTAATTTTCACCTAAAACTTTCATAAGCCCGCAACCGTTTACTTTGGACTTTTGTTTAAGATTTCTTTTGAAAATCATTCTTGCGTATATTTTGTTAATATGATATTCTACCCTTATAAGAATTAATATATTCACGATTTTTAAAGAGAATCTTAATAAACAGAAATTGATGTTAAAAATTAAAGGATAAATTTAAGCATATATATATTAAATTACTTTTAGATATATTAAATTAGACCTTAGATTTAGATAAAGTTTCACTCTGAATGATTTTAAAAACATAGAATATATAAGGAGGAAAAATTCAAACTTTGAATAAAATGAAGGGGACATCAAAGGAAAAAGGTAATTTTATACTTGGGGACTAATTGGAAAAAATTTGTTGGTCTTGGAAAAACTTTCTTATGGCCAAATAGCATCTTCTTCCAAATCAAATTTCTATGATCTTAACTTGACTTGAAATTTTTGTATAATATTAACTTGGGATATGGAAAAAGAGAAAGGAAACAAACATGCAATGGATAATATTTGAGAGTTTTGTTCATCCACGGCTCCAAAATTAAGAAATAGAATTTCGTTTCTATATCTTCTTAAAAACATGAAAAATAAAATGAAATTGATATGACAGGCTTAGTAACTAATATGAAAATTTGAATGTATGTATGAAATATGATATTATGTATAAATAATATAGAAGATTAAGATCATTGTTATAATTTATTGTTGAACTTTAAAAAGTTATAAAGTCGAACTATCTCGATCAAATTCTATTTTCATACTTTCTGAAAATTGTTTGATTACTTTTTATCAAACATCGAAAATATATTTGATTAAACTGACCTAAGTATGTGTTGATGAGTTAGAAATTTATGGTTTATATCCTCTACTTCAATTGTACTAAAAAAAATATATATTTTGAATTTATTTAATGACATGAAGATACAAATATACAATTTAAAAAAAATTAATTCTTCGAGTTTGTAGCAAATATCACAACACCTTGTTAATATTGAAGTAAAACTTATTCAAATTTAAGGTATCATGATGAAATTTGATATTTAAGATAAAAATTCACCCACCTTATCAAATTTAGAAGTCCAAAATAACAAGGTTAAAAATACCATTTGGTATTTAATACTTTAAATTTTATCTAATTTTAGTCATTATACTTTCAAATGTCTTATTTAAGCCTACTTACTCTCAATAAATCTTAAACTTGATTTTTATGATTGTTTGTTGTTGATATTTTAATGTTTTTTTTTATTTATTAGTATTTTTTGTCTAACTTTTGAAAAATATTCATATATTATATTTTATTGCCTGACAATTACTATTATTATTTAATCAATTTTGATAAAAATTAATTTTGAGATATTATATTTTAGGATTTATTAGAAGTACATCGACTAAAATTATACACTTGAAAGTAGAGACTAAATCGAACAAATTTCAAAATAAATGACTCAAAAATGGTATTTAAACTAAATATGATTTTATTTTTATTTTTAGTAATACCAAATATGAATTAGGAAAATTATTTCAAATTGTAAAACTGTTGAAAATATTTACAAGATATAACAAAATTTTAGAACTATCAATGGTAGACGTTGATAGATATTAATAGAGAAGTCTATCAGTATCTATCATTGATAGTTCTAAAATTTTGCTATATTTTATAATATTTTTATTAATTTAAAAATAGCTCAATATTTAATGTTGTTGACTGAATTTAAAAAATGGGCACTAGATTAAATATATTATATATATATATATATATACCTTTTTCCCATAAGGTTCCATTCCTATTTCCTAGAACTGCAAATATTTGCTTGGCTTGACTTGAAAGTTGAATTGTATGGTAGAAAATGGTGGCCCAATTCTCAAAGAGAAAAAGCTTTTTAGAAAGTTATTGGTGAGATTTTTGGCAAAAAGATTTGGGGAATAGGGGGAAAGAAAGAAAGGCATAAGCATCATTGACTTTTTCTATTATTATTATATTTAAATTTTTGCAAAGGATGGTCCAAATATTTTAAACAAGTGTCTGATGGAAAAACAAAGAAATAAATTTTCAATTTGATCCCAAACTTTTATGAGCATATTCCCAAATCAATGGTTGATATTACTAAGCACATTGTTTTCTTCACTTTTTCTTTTATTTTTCTTGATTTGATATCATTGATCCATTTAACATTGTGTTGCACTAAGCTACATTTTTTAAAATCCCTTTACCTATATAAACCTTTTTTTTAGAGTAAAATTATGTTATTTGTTGACGAACTTAAAGTTGTCGAGGCTTTCGACTCAGTCAAATAATTGTTCTGTTTACTACTCTAATTCAGTAATACTAGGGTAATAACGAGTCGAACTTAGGGAACTTTTGAATCTTTCAATTGAATTGTAAACATTTCTAGGCAACCGAAGGGGGTTTTTTAAATTGGTTTGATACAAGAAAGGTAAATTGCACGAAAAAAATAAACAAAGTTCAAATTCAATAATTAAATGGTCTAACTTAGGCCTTCGAGTTGTTTCCCGAATTATAACTTGATCATAGATTCATCAGATTAATTCCTATTTCATCTAAGTTTAGCCAACTCACCTAGAAAAGCTATGTGAGAATCCAAATTAATCGATTATCCAATTCAATTAGATGAAAAACATCATAATTGATTAAGACTAACCACATTACGAATATGGATTACACTAAGGTGAAAATCAACTAGGAACAACCTAAATCAATATTCATCATATTTATCCTTAGGTTAATTAGAACAATATTCACTATTAAATGCAATAGTTACAAGCTAATCTAACCTTTTGGTACTTTAGATCGAATCATAGTTATATGTCACATATTGCAATTCAATACCTAGCTAATGATCATACAACCTCAAACAATAATATGATTATAAAAGTGCAAAATAGGGGGGGAAAATCCGGAAAGACAAAATAATAGAATTCTAAGTAATGATCAAAATCCACAAGTTACAAAATTGAGGAAAATACTCTATGCCTAAGTTAGAATGACTCTTATTGACATCATGATCAACAAGGTTGAGTTTTGATACATGGAAGATGAAAAAGTAGAGGAAAAGTAGAGAGAAATATGACTAAAATTGGCTGGGATCGAGTAGGGGAAGAAGTGACCTAAACTAAAGTTAATATATATAAAGGTCAGAGCACCGCAATGCTGACGGAATCAGCACGCGAGAGGACATCGGAGCTCCATGAGGCTCTAAGGCAATGTTACGGTGGTGTGAACTTTGCACAAAAATACTGCTCTCTACTTTGCAGCACTGGACACAACGCCTAGCTAGGTGCCGCTACATCATCTTCAAGAGCAATTCGTCATTTTGGCTTCTGGACACAACGCCTAGCTAGGTGCCGCTACATCATCTTCAAGAGCAATTCGTCATTTTGGCTTTCTTTTTCTCAGTTGGTGCAATTAAGCTCTGCTTTAGCCTATTCTAGCTCCATTTCGTCACTAACGCTCCATTCTATCCTTTAAGTGCTTGAAACCTACAAAACAATCAAATAAGCACATAAAATACAAGAACAATCTCGAGTTAATTGAAATATGATCACACATTTTAAGTGCTATCAATTAATATAAACAAGAGTGAAGGGATGCCAATAAAATATTATTAATGTTTAATTTCTAGCTTGTCAAATTGAAATTATGTCTAACTTTATTTATTTATTTATTTTTATTATTATTTTTTTTACGTATTGAGTTTTGAATATGAAATGTGACCAAAATTCAATGTTAGTTCACTAAATAAGGGAAAGATCCATGATATATAAATTGAAACAATTGTCTTCAATGACAAGAAGTCTTTTGGGTAAAACACAAATCAATGAGGGCTTATATGGAGGTTTTCGTTGTTACTAGCAAATGTTATCTGTTAATTGATGTTGTCAACATTTTTTAAGGATGTTGTGGCAGTTGTACCTTGTGATAGTTGTCATCTTATATCTTGGATTTTCCTTCAAGATGTTCCGGCATTTGACGTTCCAGATAGCCTGATGTCCCACAAGTTGCTGGTTCTACATAATATTTTTTTCCTTATATGGAAAATTCTAAGTGTTTATTCCCACAGTTTTTATTTCCTTTTCTAGGTTGTGCTTTTGTTTTTGGGTTGTTTTCTCCTTTCCGTTGTGCATATTTAAGAGGACATGGTTCTCATATTAGGATTTTCCACTTTGAAGAATATTTGAGTCGTTATTTTGTGTTAGTACCGCAAGTGTGTTAATCCATGTGAGCATTAAGCTTTTATTACTGTAGATTTTGAGTGTTTCTGTAGATCGTGTTAAATCGTTCTACTACAACTTGAGAAGGGATTCTCAAACTTAAAGGGAACCTAAGTTCATCAAGTTGTGTGGTCTTATTTGAAAATGGAAGGATAGATTTTGAGAGGGAGAGTCTTACACTTAGGAGGAGCCTAAGTTTCATCGAGAGAGAGTCTCACATTTAGGGAAGCCTAAGTGATCATACACTAAGTTGGGTCATTTGAGTGTCACTGTAATTGCTATTTATTTACATATAAGTATATTGTTGTAATTGTTTGACTTAAATATTTTTCTACAAGCAGACCGCCCCTAGATGTAGGTGGTATTGCACCAAACTAGGTTACCAAACTCTCTGTTTTGTTTTGGTTTTAGTTTTCTGCATTTATCCTTGATGTTTTTGGAATCGTTATAACATCGTGTGTAATAAGTCTTGTTGTGTTAGATAACCTTTATTTTCATTATCAAAATCGTGCCATTGACTTAACTATGTCGGTAGAATCCTTGGTGCCTAACCAAAAAGTGGTAAATCTTGGAAGATGTAGTCATAGTGGAGATCTATTGGACGGACAGTTTGCTTAGAGAAAAGAAGTCAAGTTGGCCTGAATAAGAGTTAGCTAGATAGGTAGATGACTATTTGAAGAGGAGACTCGGTGATCCTTTTGATCGAGGAGAGGATTGTTAGAAATGAGACTAAAGTTTCATCTTGGCTAGATAAAGAGAAGATCATGAATAGATAAATGAGAGATAATATTTCTATTAGCATTATGTCTTTTAGATGATTTTAAAAATAAAATGATAAGGATTTATGCCTAAAATGGACCATATCAATTCGATGTCCCTTGGGAAAAAGAAAGCCGTTGTCCTTGAGAAAAGTGGAAAAGAAATATTTTCTATACTTTTTATTGAGACTCTTCGAGGAAAAGTGGAAGATAGAGGAGAAGAATAAGAAACTAACGGTGCTCGTAAATTTGATGGGAGAATATTCTGTTATTCAACTATATAATATTTGAATTGAGGGGTTTAATTTAAATATTTTCAATTTTTTTTCTAAAAGATAATGGCATAGCATTCAAAATGTTAAAAGTATATATATTATTATATGGTAGCATCTAGATAATCGATCTATATATGTTTGTTACTTCCAAGTTATGCTTACATTAACTTTACTTGAGATTTATGTTGAAAGAAAGGAATTAGGGATTTTTCCGTTTTGTTAGCTAGATGAGATGCATAATAATGTAAGGGAATTGTCAAAAATAACACTACCAAATTTTTACTTTTCAAAAAATTTGTTAAATTAGTTTTTCTCGGTCCGTCTTAGATGAGATTGACGATTGAGATTTAGTTAAAAAAAATAATATTTTTTAATTAATAGATTGTTTTGAGCCTTCTCGATAAAATTTGAGCCGTATTAATTCTACTAATTTTTTCAAATATTATATAATCTTTTCAAATTTTATACCGAATTTTATATTTTTCAAATTTTCTTCAGATTTGATTATTTTTACCAAATCTTATATCAAACTTTTACATAATTTTTCAAATCTTTATTCTAATTTTTGTTTTCACAATTATAAGACTCTTTTACATAATTTTTCAAATCTTTATTCTAATTTTTATTTTCACAATTATATGACTTTCCAAAATTTCAAATGAATTTACCAATTATGACTTTTTAGATAGATCTCAAATGCAATTTTTTAATTTTGTAAACGGTCAAATTTTGCACATAAGAAATTAAGATTTGGGAAAATATAAAAAATTTCGGTATTATGCCCAAGATTTCACGAGAAAGCCCAAATATATATTATTTTGGTGTTAATTTTACCTGAGATACATCAAGATTCTTTATATCTCCCAAATTTTACGGTAAAATTTGATCTCTAATGAAAGATTTGAAAAATCAGGTAAGATTTTATGTATAATTTGGAAAGATTATATAAATATTTAGAAAAATTGACAAAATTTTGGTGCAACGACACCGAGAAAATTCAAAATAATTGATAAGGCTATTTTTGACAAATTTTCAAATATGCTAATATTTACTTCGCTATTTGTAGGTTTTTAACTGAGAGTAAAGCAAATGTTCATGTAAAATAATATTGGTTTAGAAATATCTAGTAGGTTTCTAATTTTTTAATTTTTGTAGCTAATAGGTTTTCTAATTTAAAACTATTTGATAAGTTTATAAGTTTAAAATTTTATGTTTAATAAAGTTTATAACATGTTATACATTTTTAATTAGACATAAAATTTAAACGAGGAAATCCTATTAAACTAAAATTGAAGTTTGTTCTCTTGTATTTTTTTAGTTAACAACATGTGGAGCCTAGAGAATTTGAAATTTTGTTTAATTTTCAATGGTATATGTTTTAACCCGTTCAATCATACTCAAATTGACAAGTTTTATATCTAACAGATTTACAAATTTTTAAAATATTGATTTAGTCCGAGATATGTTAGCCGTCATACAATTGAAATTTTTTAAAACTTATTCAATACTTTTAAAGTTTAGTAAATTATTATACACAAAATTAATATTTGGAAATTTAATTTATTAGACATTGCTAGAGAGAGTTTAGAACCTATAACATGTAATTTAAGTCAGAAAGGGAGAAAGAGACATGAAATTATAAATGGATGAGTTTCAACTTGGGGAATTTGAATGACCAAAAATCTTCTGATGTGTGGACCAAGGAAAAAGACTAAGAAAATATGTTGAATATCAATGGGTGTTTGTATTATGTGGCATCTTTTGTGAAGCAATACCCATCCATATTGTTTTTTGTTGCTAAAGATTTTATGAACCATCCTCATCAAACTCTCAAAATTGGTCACTACTCCCCAATTGGGTTGTTGCTTTCTATTGTAAGTCAATTGTTGCCTATATTTCTATTTTAGTATTAAAGTTTTTTTTACATACTTACTACCTCATTTAAATTATGAACACCTATTTTAAATTTTATTAAAAGTACCTAAACTAAATTTAGGTATTTAAAAATATCAATAATTAAATTAGAATGAATTTCAAGATATATTGTAGGAAAATTATTTCAAATGGTAAAACTGTTGAAAATATTTACAAAATATAGTAAAATTTTTGAACTATAGAACTATCAATGATAGACACTGATAGACTTCTATTAGTGATATTGATAGCGTCTATCATGGATAATTCTAAAATTTTGCTATATCTTGTAAATATTTTGGTTTATTTTTTTATATTTAAAAACAACTCTACATTGTATTTTAATTTTGTCTTATTATAATTAGTATGATCCAAACTAAGAGTAATTATATTAATTAATTTCATATTATGAATTTTTTAGTTCAACAAGTGTGATGTATAGTGATTTGAATCTTTGATCTTCAAAGAATGAATGATTACATGTTAATTACAGTTGAATTATATTCATATCAGATATTTTTCACATTTTGGGAATTACTTTTTTTAATGTATGCAAATTGTTAATAGAATACGCATTAAAAGCATGGTAATATCAATAAAGTCCAAATGAAAATATAGTAAAATTCACGACAAAAAATGTACCGACTGCTTTTTAAAGTATAGATTTGAAATTTTATGACTTGGATAAATGGTATAAGAAATTAGCCAAGATGACAACAACAATTTGAATACGCTTAGCCATCGGCGTCACTTTCCCATTTGATATTTTCTGAAAATTTCAAGATTTAGAAACTATGAAGTTTAGAGTTATTTTAATACTAAAAAGAAATAAGTTTTTTTTTTTTTCTTTTTTTTCCATAAAAGGGGGACAGAATTTTGTGTAAAAAGATTTGGAGTTTTCGTTCGAAAAATGACACAAAGGCAAGCCCCAAAATTTGGAAAAAACCTAGAGATGACAAAGAATTATAGATGACAATATTCTCCTAGTTTTAGAAGGGAATTTATAACTGATCTTCCTATTACGCAAATCCATGCAATTGAATGTTTCTTAAGGTAAGATGTTCAGGAGCGGGCCCGTCTTCACCCTCTATTTCAATTTTCATTCACGTAAAACTTTTCGTTTAGTTTTGTGGAAATTAGAGTAAATATTCCTCCTTCAGAATTTGCGAAGATCAGATTTCCACCTCTCGTTATCATTCCTCATCTAATCGAGAATTCTTTGCCTCATTCGAGGTGGGTCCTTGAGGGGCCCTAGCCCCATAGGTTAGAAAGTGTTAGAGATTATGTGTTGGTATATTTGTTTAAGTGCTATAGGTGTTATTTGAGACTTCTTGGCATTGCAAATGAATCTTTTGCTCTAAGGGAATTTTTTTTTAAGAGAAAAGCTGGTAAGAAAATTTCTCAAATCTCTACCTCAGAGGTTTGATATGAAGGTCATAGCATTAGAAGAAGTTCAAGATATTTCCTCTATGAAAGTTGATGATCTCTTTGGGTCTCTGCTTACATTTGAAATGTCCCTAAATGACAAGCCTGATAAGAAAAACAAGGAAATTGCTCTGCAATCATCAATTGGAAATCATTCATCTGAACCAGTGGAAGATTGAGGAGAATCTTGTGGATGCTATCTCTTTGTTGTCAAAACAATTTTCTCTGTGTCTTGAAGAAATTTGAGAAGAAATTAGGGTCCCACTCTCCTAGAATCAATAAGGCAGACAACAATTATGAATCTAAATTTCAAAGATCTCAACGAGTAAAGAAGGACAGAAAAATTTGGCAGTAATAATAGAAATAAAGATAAACATTTTTTATGCAAAGAATGTAAAGGAATTAGACATTATCAGTCTGAATATCCAACCTTCCTAAAGTGTCAAAACAAGTGTTATGATAGTAGTAATTCAGAAGAAGATATCGAAGCTTTTGTTAGTTGCATTTCATCTAATAGTTCAGATGATAAAGTGATTGAAGATGAGTTTGTTGCAGCGAATGAAGAATCTCATGATTCATCTCTTGCATCTGCTTATCGTGATCTCTACAAGCAAAAATGTGAGGATGCTAAAGTTCTTGAGATCCACAAGGCAAGGATAAAGATGTTTATTACTGATAATACCAGGCTCATGTCTGTTACTTTGATTTGAAGCGAGAACTTAACAAATTCAAAATAGAAAAAGAGTCTATGTGAAAATTTGTGAGAATGTTAAACTCTAGAACTAACTACCTGGATCAAATTCTTTTTGAAGGTAAGTCTTCTAGAGATGCTCGTGATATTGGTTTCTCTAACTCTAATACTAATTGTAGAGCTCAAGGTTCAGACAAAGGAAAACAAAAAATTGTATTTGTCAGAGAGAGAACCATGGAGGAATGTGCAATCGGTCTGTCCTACCATTAGTCATTTTCAAAGCAAGAACGACCAAAGTAGAAAGAAGTGGATCTGTCACTTCTATAGAAAACAGGGTCATATTAGATCGTTCTGTTACACGATATATGACTATCATAAATATGAATCTAATTCAAGAATTCCTGCCTATACTACTAACAGAAGAAATAGTCATCCCAGAATAAAGCAAGTGTGGAGAGTTAAAAACAATTTTGGTCACTATAATGTTATTCTTACTTCTCTCAGCTCCTTAACTAAAGGTGATTGGTTTTTCATAGTGGATGCTCAAGGCATATGACAGGGGAGAAGAGCTATGTTTCTGATCTCAAGGCTATTAGGTCTGGGTAGGTGATCTTCGAGGACGCTGCCACGAGGAAAGTTCTTGGAAAAGGTAAACTCAAGTATCCAGGGCTTCCTACTTTTTATGATGTTATGTTGGTGGAAGGATTAATGACAAATCTTATTAGTATTAGCCAATTATGTAATCAGAGGTTGAACGTAGACTTCATAAAAGATGGGTGTCTTGTCATAGATAATGCTAAGTCTCTTATCATGACAGGTAATAAGCATGGTGGGTGAACTATTATTTGTGGACTCCTACTGATTCTTCTCATCAATGTTTTGTTTCAAAGAAAGAAGAAACCTCTTTATAGCATAAATGTCTAGGTCATGTTAGTGTCAAAGCCATATGGAAGGCTGTATAAAAAAACATTGTGATCGGCTTCCTAATGTTAGTAGTCATGGAAGAATAATATGTGAAGAATGTCAAGCTGGTAAACAAATAAGAGTATCTTATAAGAAGGTTCCTGTAACTGTGACAAATCTATTGGGTTTTATGTCCTAAAACTCGTAGATAATAAATGTTATCAATTGACCATCATCAATAAAGAGTTATCAATGTTAATTCAATAAATCTTATTGATTTTGTTGTATTCTATTTTGTCTTAATAACCCTAGATCCAATAAAATAACATCCAAGCATGCCTTATGAGTCTTGAACTGTATGTGGAGACATATAGGGACCAATATTCAAGAAACAATCTAAAGGGTCTACAATATAGGGATAAGGCTGGATACCTTATCCTGGTAACACTGTAAGTGAGGGTATCCTATACAATGAGTTTGCATAAGACCAGACCGCGAAATAATAGCCACTAGATGTAACGTCGTTAACTAGTTTGGTTCGTATTTCAATTGGATGACCTAGGCAATTTAGTTTTAATCCCGAGTGTATTATGAACTTCTGTTCACAAGGGATTGTCCTTTGATTTATATGGGTGAAAGTGGCCAGTCTGTCGACTCAATAAGTCTACTATTTTAGGGACAAGACCGAGTGAGGACCTGGGAACAGAATCATACAAGATTAAATTCACTCCTTCCCGATTTTAGGGTAAGCAGATGAGTGTTTCTTTAAGTGGTGTCTCCGGGACTTGAATAAATGGCCCTACCCTCTCATTGGCCCCAGAGGGGTTTTTGTTTATTGGTTGGACCATAAACAGGTTGTTCATTAGAGGAGCACTAGTACTTAAGGATATAGAGGTAACCCAAGAGTAAAATGGTAATTTGACCTAGTTTGTGTTATGGACACTCATGAAAGACTAACTTATTGTTATTGGTCTATATCCATAGACACAGAAATATATCTGCAGTGAGAAGAGTGCAGCTGAGGGTCTTTGGTGGAATGTACCTACGGTTAACAAATATTGATTAGTTTGGTTAATAAGTTTAGCCAATTAATCTCATATTGTTGGAGCTTCTGGTCTGCAGGTTCACCAGGTCCCCTTGTTAGCTCACTAAAGAATATTAAAGATGAATGATTTGAATTGTTCAAATCAATTGGAGGAAATTGTATATTAATATAATTAATATGTAATTGATTATGGATATGATCTATAATTTAAATTAAGTCGGAGAGAAATATTTGAATGAGATTCAAATATTTAATTCAAGTTAATTCGATTCATAAAGAATTAATTAATTAAATTAATAGAGAAGTGATGCACATAAACATACAATGCTTATTTATGTTAAATTAGATTTAATGTATAGATTTTTTTAATTAATGTGCTAATTAATTAAATGAAAGTTATTTAATTAATTAAGCACAAGGGTAAATTGGGAAGGACTTGGAGAAGAGGTTAACCTTTCTCCATATAAATTCTTCCTTATGGCCCTTTTAGGGCAAGAATTGATTTTGGTGAGATTTACCCTAGTCACCAAAACAAAAATCCTCTCTTTACTCTCTAAGAGAAATCTTTCTACCTTTTCCTCTTCCAATTAGTTAGATACCATATATCCTTCTATTGGAATCCTTGAGAATAACAAGGTTATTCTCGTGGTTGTGTTCAAGTTCGACCGAGAAGAAGTTCGTGGCAAGATCGAGAGGATTTTTCGTAGAGCTCAGGAATTTTCAAAGGTAAGAATGGTTCTCTCTTAGTTCCCTTCTCCAAATCATGTTATTTCATATGTTTATCCTCATACGTTCTATTTTAGAACACTGATTTTGTTTCTTCAAAAATTGATTTTCGAGATGCAAGGCATTCACACGTTTATACTCAAGATTCAATCCCTACAAGATCGTATACTGGAGTTTATTCATGTGGACCTTATGGGTCCTATGTCTTGGTGGTAAAAAGTATGTCATGGTTTGTGTCGATGACTTTTCACGATACACTTAGGGCGTTTCCTAAGGGAGAAAACAGATACTTTTCAAGTGCTCAAAGCTCTTTGTCTTTAGCTCCAAAGAGAAAAATAACTAAACATAGTTTGCATTCATAGTGATCACGATAGAGAGCTCGAGAATAGTAAATTTGCTGAATTTTGCACCATTGAAGGAATTCATCATGAGTTTACTACCCCATTACGCCCCAATAAAATGGAGCTATTAAGCGAAAGATCCATACTTTCTAAAAGATGGCACGTGTGACGTTTCATGCCTATGATCCCTTTTATCAATTCTGAGTCCAAGCCCTGAGTATTGCTTGTCGGATTCATAATGGATCGCTCTTCGTCCTGGTTGACTATACAAACTATGAAATTTGGAGAAGGAGAAAATCTAATGTCAAATACTTTCATAGTTTTGGCAGTCTGTGCTACATATTAGCTGATCGAGATCCAAAGAAAAATATGAGATTCAAAGAGTGATGAAGGAATCTTTTTGGTGAAGGAAATCAAACTCTAGATTTCTATGAACAGCGAAAATAAGATCATTCTAAATTACAATCATGAATGAACATTACAAATTACAGTCGTAAACAAAACATGCGGTTATGCAATTAATATAGAAATTATAGCATGAACAACAGATGAACAAGGAAGATCTCTACGAACATTTATCGCCTCATCTCCATGCTCCTTGCTCATGAACGCTCGAACAACAGCAACCTCGAACGCTCGATCTACACGACCACAACACAGCATGAACACTTCGCGCTCGAACTCAGCGATCACTTCGGTCCCAAACTCCTTAGCAACACGAACGACCTCCATAAAACCTCGAAGGTGTCGAGTTGAGTATGACACCACCAACAAGGTTACCTTGGTATTCTCGGTGTGAGAATCCAGAGGGTGGGCTCTGTTCGGACTTGGAATGAGGTAGATGAAAGAGGAAACATCGATCATGTACACGACTGGGCAAGTGGGAGATTGCGGAGACCTATCGTATAGGTCGATGCCCAATCGTTTAGCTAAAGCTATGCGATCGTCTAGCAAAAGCTATGCGATCGTTTAACTCATCGTTTAGCTCGATGTCTGTTGCCTACAAACATTACACGATCGTTTACTTTGGGCAAACGATCGTCTAGCAAAAGCTATACGATCGTTTGGTAAATATTGTACGATCATTTAGCTCGCCATTGCGGGATCGTTTAGCTTGCCCAAGCTGTTGTTTAGTAAATCTATATTTACTTGATAACTCTGTGAGATTCTTTTTGCTGAGAGAAATCTCAAAAAACTTTTATGAAAAACTTATTAAAATTAGGAAAACCATTTTTCTTTTATCTCACGGTTACCATGAATCACCAATAACCACCAACTCAATTGGTTATTAAAGAAAAAGAATTAATTATCCAATAATTAATATTATTATAAATAAAAATGATAACCAACTTATCATACTATATTTATAACCTATAGTTTTAATATTTCATCTCATGAAACTTATAAACTATAGTTCTTTTTCTATTCCATGGTACTTAATGTAAATCTCATTTACAACAATCCTCCACTAGATGTATCTCATACATCATACCGATTATATCATATATAATCAAAATACCTCTTATCAATTTGAACATTGTCAACACCAAGAACTGATCCTCAATTGAATCCATTGAGCTACCAAGGGGACCTTATGAACCTGTAGCTCGAAGCTCCAACGGTATGTGAATAACTGACTAAACTCTTTAGTCACGGGATCCACCATCCGTTAACTAACAAACACTCCACTACAGACCGACAACTTAACTCTCTTTACCACAGA
Organism: Benincasa hispida; assembly: GCF_027475165.1. NCBI lineage: Eukaryota > Viridiplantae > Streptophyta > Magnoliopsida > Cucurbitales > Cucurbitaceae > Benincasa > Benincasa hispida. Next base: position 28,964,107 of record NC_143489.1, on the reverse strand, counting down.
TATATTATGCGTCCATCTTAACCAATCAGAAGTGCAACAACCCTTCACAGATCGCTCGTAAGTACAACTGGACCAATAATTGTTATGCCCCTATAGTTACATCTGACTCCTTAAGTACCATTGATCCCTCTAATAAACATAAGTCATAGTCCTACTATGACTGAGTTTTCTCTTCCAAAGAGAAGCTGTGGCCACTATGTTCAATTCCCGAAATCAGACAAGTCTCTGCTTCGGGAAAGGAGTAAATTCCATCTTATAGATTGAGTTCTCAGCTCCCAAATTAGATAAGTCCCCAAAAAGGTAGACATGTTGAGTTGGCAATCTGGTCACTCTCACCCATACTAATCAAAGGACTTCCCTCAAAGGCAGGAGTTCCCAAAACACTCAGGATTGAGGTCGTGTCACCTATGGTCGTTTAAGTGAGATGTAAGTCTCTAGTATTAACGGCGTTATATATAGAGTCTAATCATCTCGTGGTCTAGGCCTTATACAAACTCTTTGTATAGGACACCCTCGTTCGCACGTCTCCACATGAATGGTCAGGATCTACCATCTGTAGTGGTTTACAACACTTGCAAACCTCTACAAAGCGGGTCGTATCCGTAGTGTCACCAGGATCAGGTATCCCACCTTGATCCTTATACTACAGACCTATTTAGGTTATCACTTAAGGCATGATTCACCTGTATATCACATATACATGCTTAAGTTCACATAAGATAACCAAGGAGCTTTGTTTATTGGATATGAGTAAATGCCAGAATTAAATAACACTTATTTTATTCATGAAAAAATGTGTATCTTTACAAAACAACGAGACTTCCGGAGAATTAGGACACCAATCCCAACAATCTCCCACTTGTCGGGAGACTAATGTACAATACAATATAAAAATGTACAATATACAATAAACTAGGGCATACACCAGTATCATCTCCCACTTGCCCTAGACAAGATGCCGTATGTCCCACAGACCCAAACTCTCTAGGTGACTCTCGAACACTTTAGCCATGAGGGCTTTTGTAAAGGGATTAGCAACGTTGTGCTTCGATGCGATCTTCGTGACTATCACATCACCATGCTGCACAATCTCCCTGATCAGGTGATATTTCCGTTCTATGTGCTTAGTCCGAGGCTCCTTCGAATTTGCCACAGCCCTGCTGTTATCATAATACAGTGTGATCGGCAAATCCAAATTTGGAATAACTTCCAAATCTGAAAGGAACTTTCTCAGCCAAACAACTTCCTTAGCTACTTCACAAGCCGCTACGTATTCGACTTCTATAGTGGAGTCTGCGATGCTTCCTTGCTTGATGCTTCGCCAGGCTACAACCCCTCCATTCAGAGTAAACATTGACCCCGATGTCGATTTGCGAGAATCTCTATCGATCTGAAAGTCAGAGCCTGTGTATCCTGTAAGGATCAGATCCTTATCTCCATACACAAACATGTAGTCCTTTGTTCTCCGAAGATACTTGAGGATCGTCTTGACCTCCGTCCAGTGATCAAATCTTGGATTGGACTGATACTGACTGACAATCCCTACTGCATAGAAAATGTCAGATCTAGTACACAACATTGCATACGTCAAGCTTCTTACAGCAGAAGCATAGGAAATCCGTCTCATTTCCTCAATCTCTTGAGGTGTCTTAAGACATTAATCCTTAGACAGAACGATTCCATGCCTGAAAGGTAAGAAACCCCTCTTGGAATTCTACATCCTGTACCTGATCAAAATTTGATCAATGTATGATGCCTGTGACAGGGCTAACCATTTGTTCTTGCGATCTCAAATACTCTAGATCCCTAGAACGTATTATGCCTCACCCAAATCTTTCATTTGGAATTGGGCAACTAGCCACTTCTTAATGTCAGTTAGATACCCTACATCATTCCCAATGAGTAGGATATCATCCATATATAGTACCAGAAAAGCTATTGAGTTGTTGATGATCTTGTTGTAAACACAAAACTCATCAACATTATGATAAAAGCCAAACAACTTGACAGCAGTGTCAAATCTGATGTTCCAAGATCGAGATGCTTGTTTTAGCCCATAAATGGACCTATTAAGCTTGAAAACTCTTTGCTCTTGATCTGGAACTACGAACCCCTCTGGTTGAGTCATATAGATGGTCTTCTCAAGATTACCACTAAGAAAGGCAGTATTGACGTCCATTTTCCATATTTCATAATCATAAAATGTGGCTACGAACAGAAGAATCCGAATAAACTTGAGCATGACGACAGGTGAGAAAGTTTCCTCATAGCCAACTCCCTCAACCTGGGTATAACTCTTTGCCATGAGTCTAGTCTTAAAGGTTTTCACCTTTCCATCTACACCTCTCTTTCGCTTATAGATCCACTTACACCCAGTAGGTCTTACCCCATCAGGTGGATAAAAAAGCTCCTAGATGTTATTGAAGTACATAGACTCCATTTCCTGGTTCATAGCTTTAACCCATTCATCTTTGTCAACATCCTCTATTGCTTTCTTAAAAGACAATGGATCCTCGACCCCATAATTCGTAATGACGTTTTGGGCTTCAGTCAAACCCATGTAACGATCTAGTGGGTTTATAACCCTCCCACTATGTCGAGGAGGTCTCAACTCTTGAGCTGGTTGACTAGACGTTCCGACCTCAACAACTCTTGTTGATCTGTCGGCCTGTTCAACAACTCTTGTTGAACTATCAACAGTCTCAGTCTCACTTGTGATCTCACATAAAACGAGCTTACTTCGTGGCTTATGATCCTTCATATGGTCTTCTTCCAAGAAGATAGCATTTGTGGAAACAAACACTTTGTTCTCACTTAGATCATAAAAGTATCCACCTTTTGTTTCCTTGGGGTAGCCTACAAAGAGGCAAACCTTCGAACGCGGTTCCAACTTCTTTGGGTTAGTCGCTAGCATATGTGCCGGACAACCCTAAATCCTGAAACGGCATAAACTACCTTTATAGTCTCTCCATAACTCAAAAGGTGTTTCAGAAGCACTTTTCGAGGGAATGTTGGTCAGGATATAACATGCAGTCTGCACTGCATAACCCTAAAACAAGTCTGGAAGATGAGCATAGAATGGCGCGGCCGAAAGGCGAAACTCTCGTCATAGTTTGGTGACCTAGAACAATTCGAATTGAGGCAATCTTTCCGGATTTGCTCCGCCTTACTCATCATTGACCGAACCATGTCCAACAAGGTTCTGTTTCTTCTTTCTGATACACCATTCTGCTAAGGTGTACCAGGGGCCGAGAGTTGGGATGCAATCCCATGTTCTATCATATAATTATGGAATTGGAGGTCCATATACTTTCCACCACGATCAGATCATAATGTTTTTATCTTCTTACTTAACAAGTTTTCAACATCAGCCTTATACTCCTTGAACTTGTCAAGGGCTTCAGACTTATGTTGCATTAGGAAGAGATACCCAAACCTTGAATAATCATCTATGAAAGAGATGAAATATTCATGCCCACATTGAGCTCTAACATTTTTCGGACGATAGAGGTCTAAATGTACAAGCTTCAAGGCTTCCTTGGCTCTGTAACCTTTTCTAGTAAAAGGTTGTTTGGTCATCTTGCCTTCGAAGCATGATTCACATACTGGCATGGAGTTTTCTTCTAAACTCTTTAGAAGTCCACTTTGCACCAACTTCTCAATCCTATCGAGGTTGCTGTTGTTCGAGTATTCGTGAGCAAGAAACGTGGAGACGAGGCGACAAGTATTTGTAGAGATCTTCCTTATTCGTTTGTTGTTCATGCTATAATTTCTATATTAATTGCATAACCACATGTTTTGTTTACGATTGTAATTTGTAATGTTCATTCATGATTGTAATTTTGAATGATCTTATTTCCGCTGCTCATGGAAATCTAGAGTTCAATTTCCTTCAATTGGTATCAGAGCCAAGTTCTCTGCAGTGGATTTTTGCATTTGTGGTTAATCGTTTTCTGCATCTGTGGTTGCGTTGATGTATGTTTCGAGTTTAATTGCCTTTTTTTAAAGCTTTCGCTATTACAAAGTGTTATTTGTAAGGGCCCTTGTGTTTTTGGGCATAATTAACTTTGCAATCAAGCCTGAAATTTAATTTGAGTTAGTCAAGTCGTTCGTGATGGAGTTTTGACGCATGGAGATGCAGTTCTCAACAAAGAAGAAAACCAAACGTTGGTCGTATCATGTAGCCTCAGGTAAACGATCGTTGGGATTTCACTAAACGATCGTTTAGTTTTTTCTAGACGATCATATAGTATTTTCTAGACGATCGTTTAGCTAATGCTAAGCGATAGTAGCATTGGTTGCATGATCACGTAGGCGTTGGAGGTAGACGATCATAGTGGGAGCTTGTGATGCTCGTCGTTTAGTAAAAGGAACGCACTAGACAAGCGTGTAGTTAACAAGCTTCATCGTTTAGTTACTACCTATGCGATCGCGTGTATGCGATATGGAGGCGCTAGCTAAGCGATTGCTTAGGCGATGGTGCTTCGCGGCATTGTAGTCATTTAGAAGATCACGGAAGGCGGGCGTTGTGCCGAGCGCGCTAAGCGATTGTGTACTTCAGGCTTAATCGCCTAGTAAAAGGCACACGATCGTATAGTAATAGCTACACGATCGTTTAGATTTTTCTAGACGATCGTGTAGTAAATGCTAAACGATCGTTTAGCTTTGAAAGCGCTGGTAAACGATAGAGCAAAGCATTTGTTTTATCGTGTAGATGATCGCGAGATGCTTAGTACACGGTGGTTGGAGAAGTGAATTCCACCTTGTCATTTAGTAAATCTATATTTACTTGACAACTCCGTGAGATTCTTTTTGCCGAGAGAAATCTCAAAAAACTTTTATGAAAAACTTACTAAAATTAGTAAAACCATTTTTCTTTTATCTCATGATTACCATGAATCACCAATAACCGCCCACTCAATTGGTTATTAAAGAAAAAGAATTAATTATCCAATAATTAATATTATTATAAATATAAATGATAACTAACTTATCATACTATATTTATAACCTATAGTTTTAATATTTCATCTCATGAAACATATAAACCATAGTTCTTTTTCTATTCCATGGTACTTAATGTAAATCTTATTTACATCAGTCATCCACTAGATGTATCTCATACATCATACCGATTATATCATATATAATCAAAATACCTATTGTCAACTTAAACATTTCAAATCAACACCAAGAACTGATCTTTAACTGAATCCATTGAACTACCAAGGGGACCTTATGGGCCTGTAGCTCGAAGCTCCAACGGTACGTGAATAACTGACTAAACTCTTTAGTCACGGGATCCACTATCTGTTAACTGTCAAGCACTCTACTAAAGACCGACAGCTGAACTCTCTTTACCATAGATATATTATGTGTCCATCTTAACCAATCAAAAGTGTGATAACCCTTCATAGATCGCTCGTAAGTATAGCTGGACCAATAACTGCTATACCCTCGTAGTTACATCTGACTCCTTAAGTACCACTGATTCTTCTAATGAACATAAGTCATAATCCTACTATGACTGAGTCTTCTCTTCCAAAGAGAAGCTGTGACCACTATGTTCAAGCCCTAGAATCAGCCCTTAAAGGAGCAATCTCTTTACTTATCCCTACTTCGGGAAAGAAGTGAATTCCGTCTTGTGGATTGAGTTCCCAGCTCCTAGATCAGACAAGTTCACAAAAAGGTAGGCATGTTGAGTAGGAAATCTGGCCATTATCACCCATACTAATCAAAGGACCGCCCTAAAAGGCGAGAGTTTCCAAAACACTCAAGATTGAGGTCGTGTCACCTATGGTCGTTTAGGTGAGATGTAAGTCTCTAGTATCAATGGCATTATATATAGAGTCTGATCATCTCGTGGTCTAGGCCTTATACAATCTCTTTGTATAGAACACCCTCACTCGCATCTCCATATGAATGGTCAGGATCTACCATCTGTGGTAGTTTACAACACTTGCAAACCTCTACAAAGCGGGCCGTATCCATAGTGTCACTAGGATCAGGTATCCCACCTTAATCCTTATACTACAGACCTATTTAGGTTATCACTTAAGGCATGATCCACCTGTATATCACATATACATGCTTAAATATACATAAGATAACCAAGGATCTTTGTTTATTGGATATGAGTAAATGCCAGAATTAAATAACACTTAGTCATGAAACAATGTGTATCTTTACAAAACAACAAGACTCCGGGAGAATTAGGACACCAATCCCAACATTTGGGATATTTAGCATATAGCAGAGCTTACGAGGTTTGTAACAAGCGCACAAAGAGTGTTATGGAATCAATTAATGTGGTCCGAAAATGATGGAAAGTTTGTTGTTGATATGAATAAAGATGAGGATGAGTCTGTTACTGTAAATGTATGTAAGACAATCAAATGTTCCACAAATTTCTGATGACATTTCATATGACATTACTGTAAATTCTAACCACATTATGTTCTCGGATAATGAAGATGAACAAAAGTGTATCAAGCAACTGTGAGTAGAACTTTGAAGAATCACCCATCAAGTAATATTATAGGAGATGTTGGGACTGGAGTATCCACTAGAAAAAAGATAAGGTGGATTATCTGCAAATGATCGAAAATATCTGTTCACATCTCCTGTGGAACCAAAGAATGTCAATGAACCATTTAAAGATGGATGTTGGTTGAACGCTATGCAAGAAGAATTGGTCCAATTTGAAAGAAACCATGTCTAGACTTTGGTTCCTTATTCTGAGTCTGCAAATGTCATTAGCACCAAGTGGGTTTTTAGGAATAAACTTGATGCAAATGAAGTAGTTACAAGAAACAAAGCTCACTTAGTTGCTCAGGAATACTTTCAAATTGAGAGTATTGATTTTGATGAGACTTTTGCTCCAATGGCTTGGCTGGAAGTCATCATAATTCTATTAAGCATCACATGTCTTCTGAAATCCAAGCTCTTTCAGATGAATGTTAAAAATGCCTTTTTTTAATGGGTACTTGAATGAAGAGGTCTATGTTGAACAACCTAAGGGCTTTGTTGATCCTATCTACTCTGATTATGCGCACAAACTTCGAAAAGCCCTATATGGACTAAAACAAGCACCACGTGCTTGGTAGAACCGTTTAACTAAATTCCTTCTCAAGTATGGATATGTAAGAGGAGAAGTTGTCAAAACGTTGTTTGTGAAGAAAGAGAAATAGGGTCTTATGTTTGCACACATATATGTGGACAATATTGTGTTTAGAGGAATGTCTCAGCATTTAATGGATCGTTTAGTAAGCAAATGCAAATAAAATTTGAAATAAGCATGGTAGGTGAATTGATGTACTTCTTGGGATTTCAGATCAAACAGCTAAAGGATGGAATATTCATATCTCAAAGCAAATGTGCAAAGGCCCTTGTCAAAAAATTTGGTCTTGAAAATGCTAGTGTAAAGCAAACTTTTGCTCTTAAACATGCTAAATTGTCTAAAGATTCCAATGGTTGAAGTGTCGATGAGAGTCTGTACCGAAGTATTATAGGAATTTTACTATATCTTACTGCAAGTATACCTGACATAGCATTTACAGTGGGAGCTTGTGGAAGATACCAAGCTAAACCGAAAGCTAGTCATTTGCTTGGTGCTAAACAAATCATCAAGTATATCAATGGTACATGTGAGTATTGTCTTTTGTACTTTTTTTGTACTATTAGCTTTCTTGTTGGATATTGTGATGCAGATTGGGCTGGAAGCTCAGAAGATCGAAAAAGTACTTCGAGTGGTTGCTTTTTCCTAGGGAACAATCTTGTGTCATGGTTTAGCAAGAAATGAAATTGTGTATCTTTTTCCGCAGCAAAAGCTGAATATGTGGTTGCATGAAGCAGTTGCACTCAATTATTCTAGATGAAACATATGCTTAGAGAGTATGATGTCATGCACAATGCTATAACATTATATTGTGACAATTTAAGTGCCATAAATATTACCAAGAATTCTGTCCAACACAGTAGAACAAAACAAATTGACATCAGACATCACTTCATCAGAGAACTTATAGAGAATAGGCAAATTGTGCTGGAACATGTTCGCACTGACAATCAAATTGCTGACATTTTCACAAAGGCTCTTGATGTGAAACAATTCGAAGTCCTCTGAGTTGCATTGGACCTTCGTACCATTGAGCTTTAGCAATTAATCAAGAGTTATTTGTGAGCTTCTATGAGATTAAGGCCAATTTTAGGGTTGGGACACGTGGCACGAAATTATTGCAAGGAGTGGTGCAGTTTTGAGGAAGTGGAAAATTAAATGTTATTTGTTTTATGATAACTTCTATCAATTGTTTCTTGGCATGAAAAGGTTTTTTAAGTTTGTGCATGCCCAAGTTCTTTTCGACTTCCCTTGTGTTTGTGTTGAATATCTGTGGTCTGCAAATAAAATGGTGAGTACTCGGAGAGGAACTCATACTTCAAAACCGAAAATGGTGCGCTACAATGTAAAAGCAAAAAATAAACAAAGTTGAAGATCCTCCTAGCGAAGTTGTTCCTCCTTTGATTGGTGAGGCTGAAGATATTGTGAACCCAGATGCTAAGACAATGTCCTAAATGAAGAAACTTGAAAACTAGAGAACCTATGAGCGAAAGCGGATCGCTCCAAACTCCATTGTGAAAGAACCTAAACATTTACAATCATATAGAAACAGTTATGCATTAAAGATAAATTACAACATGCTTCTTAACAAAAATACAAGGGATTGGGAAGATAATACCTTTGAAGAACTTTTTCTTCACGTATTTCCCTCGGAAAATCTTGAACACTTGGAACAACATGAACGCAACGAGCAACTGGAAGTTCATTGATCACCAACGAGTAAAACTCGATCCTCGTTCCTTGAACAAAACTCGACACCACCACAAGATTACCCTGGTATTCTTGGTGTGAGAATCCATGAGTTGTGGGCTCTGTATGATTTTGGATAGAGGGATGGAGGAATGGAAGAGGAGAACGATCGAGTAATTAACAGAACTATCGTGTAGAAGATATAGGTCTATCGCATAGACTCGACCCTCAATCTTCTAGACTCTCTAAGGCTATCGTGTGGTAAAACACCTTTTACTCGATAGATTTTCTGATCAGTCGTTTCGTAGAATGAATTTGAAAAAACTATTTTTCATTTTATCCACTTTGCCATAATAACTGTGTATAACCACCCGTTAAGATGGTTATTGGAGAAAAAGAATTATCAATTATCTCATAATTAATAAATTATAAGTAAATACAATAACTAACTTATCATATTATATTTATAACCTATAGTTTTAATATTGCATCATATGCAACAAATAAACCATAATTCTTTTTCTATTTTATGGCATTTATTATAAATCATATTTATATTAATTCCTCCAATCAAATAATAATGTATCAAATACATCATATCAATTATATCACATATAATTGAATTAATTTAATTATATCATATATAATCAAATTCCCTCTTGTTAATTTAAACATTTCAAACTAACCTAAAATCTGATTCTCAACTTGAATCCATTGAGCTACCAAGAGGACTTTATGGACCTGTAGCTTGAAGCTCCAACGATACATGAATAACTGACTAAACTCTTTAATCACGATATCCACAATCTGTTAACTACCGGGCGCTCCACTAAAGACCGACAGCTGGGCAATTTACTGTTTTGCCCCTATAGTTACATCTAACTTCTTAAGTACCATTGATTCCTCTAATAATCAATATATCATAGTCCCAATATGACTAAACCCTTCTCGGGCCAAAAAAAGGTGTGGCACCACATTGTTCAAGCCCCGGAATCAACCCTCAAGGGAGCAATTTATCTACTTACCCCTGCTTCGGGGAAGGAGTGAATTCCATCTTGTGTAGCTGAGTTCCCAACTCCCCAATCAGACGAATCCCCAAAATGGTAGGTTCGTTGAGTCGGCAATCTGACCACTCTCACCCATGCAAATCAAAGGATCGCCCTCATAAGCAGAAGTTCACAACTCACTCAGGATTAAGGTCATGTTACCTATGGTCATCCTAGTGAAATGAAAGTCTCAATTATGAACGGCGTTATATAAAGAGACTAAACATTTCGTGGTTCGGTCTTATACAAACTCCTATGTATAGAGTATCCCCGCTCGCATGTCTAATACACGAATGATCAAGATCAGATCATTTATAGCACTTTACAACATTTGTAACACCTATAAAGCGGGTCACACTCATAGTGTCACCAAGATAAGGTATCTCTCCTTTATCCATATACTACAGACCATTTAGGTTATCACTTAAAGAACAATCTACTTGTATGTCTCCACATACATGCTTAAGTTACAACGATAACCATGGACCTTAGTTTATTTGTTTGTGGTTAATGCAACTAAAATATCTCATATTTCATAGACTAAAGTGAATAAAATATCATATATTATAAATCACAAAGTGTTTGTTCATACAAGTGTTTACAAACTACAGGACCCTATGAGATTTAGAGCATCAACCCCAACAATCTCCCACTTGTCCTAAAACTAGTGGGGTGTACAAGATAATCTCATTACAAGTACACAAAACAATAAACTAGGGCAGAAACGTCCAGTAACAAATCTCCCACTTGCCCTAGTCCAGTCGTGGTCTATCCCATAGACCCATACTCTACAGGTGACCCTCAATCACTGTAGCTGTGAGAGCCTTCATAAACGGACCAGCAACGTTGTGCTGCAAAGCTATCTTTGTGACTATCACGTCCCCTCGATGTAGAATCTCTCAGATGAGATGATATTTCTGCTTGATGTGCTTGCCACGCTTATGACTCTCAGGCTCATGAGAATTCACAAGATCATCGCTATTATCACAATAAAGGGTGATGGACTAAGATGTTGGATGGACACCATCACGCAGCAGAAGAAATCAGGATCCATAAGTATTCTAATTCATTAATTTTGATTGAAAAAAAACATGCTAAAAACAGAGTATAATGGGTTTCATGAACATACCTTGGCCGAACCAACGAAATCTCCATTTTTCAGCTGCAAAATCCTCCAAATCCTTGTGTAGACCACCACAAGATCTTCCCTACTATTTTCTTGGTGCTCTAGATTGAGTTGTTGAACTCAAAATAAGTTGGAATCAATGGGAATATGGAGAAAGCTCACTGAACCAACCCATTGAAGAACACCTTCTTCATCTGAATTTTTTAGCAAAAATTCAGTCGGTTCTCTCCTTTTTCTTCACTCCAATCTCTTCAATATATTGTAGACTATCACGCAAAGAGATGTGCTACATGGGATGCAGCTCATGCTTGGAGTAAACCAAAGGAGAAGGTGGGTTCCTTGTAAGCTACTTGAAGATGAACTTTGAAAAATCCATTTTCAAGTTTTGTGTAATTTTCAATTTCCAAAATCCATTTTGATTTTAAAATCATATTTTATTTCTAAAATCAAAATATATTAATTTCAAAAATTAATTTTCTAATAAGATTAATAAATAATTATTTAAATAATTTAAATAATTCTAATTAATTTAATATCTAATATTAAATTAATTTTTATACAAATTCATCTTTATATATTTAAATCATATATTTTCTCCAATTACCGTTTGATTCTAATATGAACGTTTCAAATTAACTTATCACACTACTCTAGAGCTAATCCATTTTCGAGCTAGTAGGGGGACCTCATGGACCTACAAATCATGGGCTCCAACGATCCGAGATTAATTGAACGGGACCCGAACCGTCTGAACCGAACCAACCACAAACCATTTGAAGCTGAACCGGACCAAACCTCAAGAGAACCGGTCGAACCAGATTCTCTTGCTCTCACTCAAAATCTCGCTAAGTCAGATCGTTTAGTACTGACGACAATTGTCATGCATTTGGCTTGATCGTTTAGTGTTTGCTTCATCGTTTAGCAACCAATGCCTATCGTTTAACAAAGCTACACGATCATATAGTCTTTTCCTTCTATCGTATAGTGTCATCGTCTCATGTCGGAGTATGCTACATAATTGCTTAGTGTCAAACACTATCGCATAGCTCCATCGTTTAGCACCTCATCTTGATCGTTTAGCACGCGGTCGAGGTAAGCAATCGCCTAGTGCTATCGCATAGCAATCCACGCATCGCTCAGCTACCGCTTATAGGTAAACAATCATGTAAGCGATCGCTCAGCGCCATCACATAGCTCTTTGCCTCATTGTTTAGCTCCCGATCAAATGTAAACGATCGTGTAAGCAATCGCTCAGCGTCACCGCATAGCTCTTCCCCTCATCGCTTAACTCCCACCCGAAGCTACACGATTGTGTAGTGCCATTTCATAGCAAAACAACGCATCGTTTAGCTCCCGAAGTAGATGATTATCTAGCGCACAACATCTAAACGATTAACGCCCGAAGCTACACGATCGTTTAGCTTTTCCTTCATATCGTCTAACGTATGAAGCTAAACGATCATTTAGCTACTGAAGCTTAACGACGATATGAACAGAGGCTGATCGTTTGGAATATGCAACTCGACCCCTTCACTTGTTTCTTCGAATTACAGTTTAATTTCAACTCTAATAACTCTAAATAAATTACAGACTCTTAGGAAGACATTAAAGCTGATCAAGCAAGAGCCAATTACAAATTTTAAATGGGGAATCAAAGAGAAATTAAAGGCCAAAACTCAGAAAACTATATCATTTCATATTTTCATACAAAACACCCACCAAACTAGAATTAATCCAAACTGAATTCTTATAAGATGCTCTGACACCAATTGTTGGATGGACACCATCACGTAGCGAAAGAAATTAGGATCCATAAATATTCCAATTCATTAATTTTGGTTGAAAAGAAACATGCTAAAAACAGAGTATAATGGGTTTTATGAACATACCTTGGCCGAACCAACAAAATCTCCATTTTTCAGCTGTACAATCCTCTAAATCCTTGTGTAGACCACCACAAGATCTTCCCTACTATTCTCTTAGTGCTCTAGATTGAGTTGTGGGACTCAAAATAAGCTGGAATCAAAGGGAATATGGAGAAAGCTCACTGAACCAACCCATTGAAGAACACCTTCTTCATTCGAATTTTTTAGCAAAAATTCAGTCGGTTCTCTCATTTTTCTCACTTCAATCACTTCAATATATTGCAGATTATTATGCAAAGAGATGTGCTGCATGGGATGCAGCTCATGCTTGGAGTAAACCAAAGGAGAAGGTGGGTTCCTTGTAAGCTACTTGAAGATGAACTTTGAAAAATCCATTTTCAAGTTTTGTGTAATTTTCAATTTCCAAAATCCATTTTGATTTTAAAATCATATTTTATTTCTAAAATAAAAATTTATTAATTTTACAAATCAATTTCAAAAATTAATTTTCTAATAAGATTAATAAATAATTATTTAAACAATTTAAATAATTCTAATTAATTTAATATCTAATATTAAATTAATTTTTATACAAATTCATCTTTATATATTTAAATCATATATTTTCTCCAATTACCGTTTGATTCTAATATGAACGTTTCAAATTAACTTATCACACTACTCTAGAGCTAATCCATTTTCGAGCTAGTAGGGGGACCTCATGGACCTACAGATCATGGGCTCCAACGATCCGAGATTAATTGGCTAAACTCATTAGACCGATCTAACCCCCATTCGTTAACTAATGGATCACTCCACTAAAGCTCATAATTGAACTCCCCTCACTGTAGATATATTATGTCCACTCGATATAACCATGATTAGTAAGTTAATCCTTCATAGGTTATTCGTAATAACGGCTGGGTCAAATCTTTGTTTTATCCCCGAAATTACCTCTTGTTCCTTAAGTCCCACTGTTCCCCTAATGAATAATTGTTTTGTGATCCAATCACAAAACTGAGTCCCTCTCATGGCATGAGAGGGCGGGATCCTTTGTTCAAGCCCCAGAATCAACACTTAAAGGAACAACCTCTCTACTATCCCTGAAGCGGGTAAGAGTGAATTTCCTCTTGCACCCTATGTCCCCAGCTATCTATTCAGTCTTACCCCTGAAATGGCAGTCATATTGAGCCGGCGCTGTTGAGCCAACCCTCACCTTCGCAAATCTAAAGGCAATCCCGAATAAATAGGAGTTCATAGTTAGCTTAGGATTAAGGTCAAGTTACCTAGGTCATCGCTTTGAAATAGTCAGTCTTAAATAGTAAACAACGTTATAAAGTAAGAGTGACTCATTTCGTTGTCCAATCTTGTACAAACTCTTTTGCACAAGGACACCCCCACTTCTCATGTCCAACATGAACGAATTAGGATCGCTTTGTTTGTAGCACTTTACAACTCCTTGTAACAACTATAGAGCAGTCCGTATTCAATAGTGTTACCAGAATAAGGTACCCAACCTTATCCATGTCCTATAGATCATTTTGACTATTTACTGGAACCTGATCCACCTTTATGTCTCTACATAAAGTTCAAGTACTCATCCAATAGTCAAGGGACTTTTAGGTTTATTAGATTTCTATTCAAGCAATAGATCTATTCAATAACACCTTTATTGAATTTTCAGAATAAGCTCCATTGTTTACATATCACGAGTTTTAGGACATAAATCCTAACACAAAACATATCGGAAACAACTTCCAGATTAGTTAGGAACTTCCTGAGCCAAACGACCTCCTTAGCAGCTTCACATGCCGCTACGTGCTTGGCCTCCATGGTGGAGTTAGCGATGCACTCTTGCTTGGTGCTTCGCCATATTATAACTCCTCTGTTAGGAGTGAACACTGGTCCTGAAGTGGATTTTTGAGAATCCTTATCAGTCTAAAAATTAGAGTCGATTTATTCTGTAAGGATCAAATCCTTAGAACCATACACAAGCATGTAGTCCCTCGTTCTCTGAAGATACTTGAGGATGTTCTTGATGACTGTCTAGTGACCCTGTCCTGGATTAGATTGATATCTATTGACTATCCCCACTACGTAGCAGATGTTAGGTCTAGTACATAATATCGCATACATCAAACTACCTACGACAGATGCATAGAGGAGCCGTCTCATTTCCTCAACCTCTTGAGGTTTCTTAGGACATTGTTCCTTATACAATGTAACTCTGTGCCGAAAAGGCAATAGGCCCATCTTGGAGTTCTGCATCGAGTGCTTGATCAAAATTTTGTCAATGTACGATGCCTGAGACAGTGCTAGCATTTTGTTCTTTCAATCCCGAAATATTTGAATCCCAAGAACAAACTGAGCCTCTCCCAAATATTTCGTTTGGAGTTGGGTCGCTAGCCAGTTCTTAACTGAAGTCAGTATGCCTACATCATTCCCAATGAGTAGGATATCTTCTACATACAACACTAAAAACTATTAAACTGTTGATGATCTTCTTTTAGACACAAAGCTCATCACCGTTTTGGTCGAAGCCATAAGATTTGATCGCAGTATCAAACCTTATGTTCCAAGATCGAGATGACTGTTTCAATCCATAAATGGATCGATTCAGTTTGCAAACCTTTTGCTCTTGACCTTAGGCTATGAATCCCTCGGGCTGCACCATATAAATGGTCTCCTCAAAATTTCCATTCAGAAAAGCAGTCTTGACATCCGTTTTCTATATCTCATAGTCATAAGATGAGGCAATGGATAGGAAGATGCAGATAGACTTCAGCATGGCAACAGGCAAAAAATTTTCCTCATAGTCAACTCTCTCTATCTAGGTATAACCCTTTGCCATCAGTTTAGCCTTGAGGGTTTGCACCTTCTCATCAGCACCCCGTTTCCTCTTGTAGACCATTTACAACTTATAGGTTTAACCCCACCAAGTTGATCTACAAGACCCAAAACTAAGTTGAAGTGCATAGACTCCATCTCGAGATCCATGGCTTTGACCCATTCATCTCTGTCAACATCCTCAATTGCCTTATTGTAAGACAACAGATCCTCAACCTCACCATCAGCTACCATAGCTAGGATTTCAGTTAAACCCATATAGCGAACAGGTGGGTTCACAACCCTCCCACTATGTTGAGGTTCCCTCAACTCTTGAGGTGGATTAAACCTACTAGATGAACTCACATCAACAACTCTTGTTGATGTAGCAGACTCTTCAATAACTCTTATTGAAGTTTCAGTAGTTTTTTTAGAAAGCTCATTCAACACGATTTTGCTTCTTGGACTGTGCTCCCTCATATAATCCTCCTCCAGAAAAGTAGCGTTTGTCGATACAAACACTTTGTTTTCCTTAGGATCATAAAAACAACCCCTTTGTGTCCCTTTGGGGTAGCCTACAAATATGCACAACCTTAAACGTGGTTCCAGTTTCTTAGGATTAGCTTCAAGCACATGTGCTGGGCGACCCCAGATGCGGAAGTGACGTAAACTAGCTTTACGCCCGTTCCACATCTTCAAAGGTGTTCTGGCAAAGCTTTTGGAGGGAACACAATTCAGGATGTATGTTGCAGTCTCTATTGCAAAACCCCAAAACGAGTGTGGTAAGGAAGCGTAACTCATCATCGACTGAACCATGTCCAACAGGGTTCGATTTCTCCTCTCTGATATACCATTCTACTGAGGTGTACCAGGTGTTGAGAGTTAGGAAACGATTCCATGTTCTATTATATACTTTTGGAACTCAGAATCCAAAAACTCTCCACCTCGATCAGATCGAAGCGTTTTAATTGTTTTACTTAATGCATTTTCAACTTTAGCCTTGAACTATTTGAACTTTCAAAGGACTTAGACTTATGTTGCATTAAACAAACGTACTCATACCTCGAATAATCATCAGTAAAAGTGATGAAGTATTCGTAGCCTTCCTTGGCTCGCACATTCATCGGACCACAAAGGTTTGAATGCACTAACTCTAGAGGCTCTTTGGCCCTATAACCTTTTCCAATAAAAGGTTTTTTTGGTCATTTTGCCTTCATGGCATGACTCACACACAGGTAAATAATTTCTTCTAACTGGTTTAGAAGTCCATTCTTCACCAGCCTCTTAATTCTATTGAGATTAATGTGCCCTAAACGTAGGTGCCAAAGTTGGGCATTTTCTTTAGGAGAAACTTTAAGTCATTTGTTTTGAGTTACGACAGTTTTAAACATCTCTATGTTATGAAAGGAATTTGTTGCTAACGGCAATTATTTTCTAGTTGAGTCGAACATATATCAATATCATTTTTCGAAATAAACGACTTTACAGAAAATTCAATAAACGACTTTACCGAAAAGTTCAAGGTGTAATTACATTCAAGCAACGACTTTACAGAACGTAAGTTCCTCTTTAACTCGGGAACTACATACACATCATTCAAAATGATAAACCTACTCTATAAAGTCAACCGGAGACCTCCCACTGCCACAACTGAGACAACGTGCCCTATTCCAACTCGCATTGTCATCTCACTAGCCTGAAGTTGCCACCAAGAACTAATTCCCTGAAATAAAGAACAGACTATCCCAGAGTTAATAATCTAGGCAAAATCATCATTCTCCATTAAACAAGTCTTCAAAACTAGTAAATCATATTTACTTTGTTTGGCCTTTTTCTTCTCAGCCAAATAATGAGGGCAGTTGCGCTTCAGTGCCCTTGTTGGTTGCAATGGAAACATTTTCCCTTGTTAACCTACACTGGTCGTTTACCTCGTGGAGCGGTAGGTTGTGGGTTAGCAGGCACCTTCCCCTTCCCCTTACTACACTTCTTCTTCTTCCACTTGCTAGTGTTGGAAGAAGAAGGTGTAGACTTAGTTTCTGAGGTTGAACCTCGGTGGAACTTTTTGGAAGATGAAGCAACATTTGCCTCACCAACCTTCTTCTCCTTGCTTTTCAGTAAGGATTGGAATGTCTGCAACTCATTCAATTGAGTTGCAAGGTTGTAATCAACCCTATTCAGAAAAACATTGCTTACAAAGTGAAGGAAGCTTTCTGGTAACGACTCCAGAATAATGCTAACTTGGCTGGCCTCATAAATGCTCGACCCTTTCATCTCTGCCACATTGAAGTGGACCATCACGTTCAGAGCATGTTCACGAATAGAGATTCCCTCCTTCATTTTGGATTTGAAGATGAACTTAAGAGTGTTGTACCTGAGCTGCGCGGACGGTTGTGCGAACATTCCCCTCAGGGACTCCATGATCTCGCATGTAGTGATCATGGGCTCATGCTTCTTGGCCAAAACGTCGTTAAAGCTAGCCAAGATGTACGTTCAAGCCTTCTCGTTCGCTCGTGTCCATTTCTTGTACGTTTCTCAAACATTTCGGGTGGCGTGGGGAGGTGGAATAGGAGGACACTCCTCCATAAAGACGAACCGAAGGTCATCAATGATAAGTATCGTGTTTATAGTATTCTTCTGACTAACGTAGTTCTTGGCAGTCAGTTTATCGGTGGCTAAAAGCGATAAAGTAGTGATTGCCATAATTTAAAAGTTGTTGAAAAAAGAACAAACTTAATGAGTCTACTTGTATTACCACTTTTAACACCAATTAAGTTTTAGCAAAATAGTTCTATTGTACCCTAAGTAACATCTATTTTGCAATGATGCCCCAGTGAGGCAGAATAAAAATCATCATTGGAGTGATCAAGTGCCCCTTTACTGGAATGAGGCAATCTCAACCGTTAGACAGAAATAACTCCTTGTAATTGAATCTAACAGTCACCATTGTTCGGTCCAGAATTAGTTAACATCCTTAATAATTCCGTGTAAGTGTAGCTTTTCATTTTAGGCCCTAGAGTCCCGCCCTAATGCACCAACCATAGGAAAAAAATAGATTTGGACAAAAGACTAAAGCAACCCTATCTATTTCTGGAGTTCAGATAAGGAGTTGTTCAAATACAACCATTCTTTAGGGGGACACTCCTAGGGTGCCTCGAGACGATGCACGAAAACTTTATTCAACCTAATAAGAGAGATCGAGAGATATGTTGTCACACGTCTCGCTCCCACTTACTATTAACATTCTCTCCATTCACCTCGATTTTGACCTACCCAAATGCCATCCTATAGGGGGACACTCCCAGGGTGCCTCGGTGTCACACCCCGCTTTAGATTACCCTGTTAACCTGGATGGAATGGTGACTACAACAGTTACTATCAACTTGTCACACCCTGTTCCAGATTACCCTCTTAACCTGGATGGAATGGTGATTGCAGCAGTTATCAACCCTTTTACTGGCACTTACTGCCTATCTAACGTGTTAAATTTTGCTCAAACCTTAAATACATTCATATCATCAATATGCAAACATATTAACTCAGAACTTAACACATTTACATTACAGGGTTTCGCATCATTGTTCATATATGAATATTACAACTTAGTGAGCCCCATCTAGAATACTAATCACTAGACAAACACATGTGTACTAACTAATACATGTCTTTAATCACGCTTCCTTCAACCTATTTCTTTGAGTGGCAGAGCAGCAGCAGAAAAGTTTTTTGGAAACTGACCGCTACCTGAAAGGAAAACATTTGAAAACATGAGCTAGAAGCCCAGTGAGTGACTTAATAAAAACATAAATCTCATGCTTAAACTGGAAGCTCGAAAACATAATACTGGAACTAAATTATGCCAAGCAAACGTGTACATAAAACCTTTAAAACCATTGTATCTGAAACCTGAATCTTAGTTGAGAATGAACATTTATCGCTCTAATTCCCAACGCTAAGCCATAGCCAGAT
The DNA here is from genome assembly GCF_027475165.1 of Benincasa hispida. Lineage (NCBI taxonomy): Eukaryota > Viridiplantae > Streptophyta > Magnoliopsida > Cucurbitales > Cucurbitaceae > Benincasa > Benincasa hispida. Next base: position 28,944,472 of record NC_143489.1, on the reverse strand, counting down.
GAGACCCTTACTTCGATCTCTTCATATTGAACTATGGCTAGGAGAGACCCCTACGTCGATCTCTTTAAATATACCGATGGGCATCTCAAGCAACTTCCTCTAAACATAAACATTGATAACTACTCTTAAACACCATTAAACATCATTATTCCCTAGTTGAGAATGAGCATACATCGCTCTAGCTCCCAACATCTGTTACCAGCCAAGAGATCCATACTTCGGCCTCCCTTTACTGGTATATGGCCTAAGAGACCCATACTTCGGCCTCCCATTCAGAACTACCTACGTGCACGTGGAGTTTTCTATGTACCGTCAACACCTTAGGTACATTTATTCAGATACCTTCCTTACCTTCAGTATCCGGCTCACTTAACCTATCAAGTTCTCGAAGAGCATTAAAAGAATAGTTTTCAAATATAGCATAGAAAGCTCTTTAGGATATCTCCCCTACCTTCAGTATCCTTTTTCATTATGTTTAGGAATACCAACGCATGTACTTTGACAACCTTAGGTAAACATAGTACATCAAGCTTCATTCAACCTTAGCTTTAACCCTAACGCATGCTTCATACTTTGTAAAATAAGTTGGCTTAAATCATGTTGAACTAGCTTGTAAAAACCAGTAGCATGCGTTAGACATAGAAAACATACTTGGAAAACTCATACATTAGTAAACATCATGTGTTGATCATGCTTTAAATCATAGAAATAAGTTGCTTGGAATCATATAAAAATTTAGCATGAGAATAACTTTGCAAAGCATAAACTTTATCATTTAGAAACATTAGTCACTCATAGGTCCTTCAAGTTTGCTTTTTTAAGGCTTGATAGACTTTTCCAATGGGAGTTGAACCTACACATATAAGCATACTACTTAGTGTTTACATTAGCCTTCCTTTTAGGCCTACTCAATAAATCAAGCTCACAGGCAACCATCACATTGTGCCTCCTACCATTCACTTTGAGGGTTGGACACTTAGCCAATTTGGAGGGATTGGGTGTCAAAAGAATGCACCCTTTGATCGCCCACACTCCCCACACTCCCCACACTTAGAAAAATTTTGGAGTATCAAACTACAGATTCAATTCCAACAATTCATAACTAAATTTCCAGAACTGGTCTCAAGGAAATTCTTTCTACAAACTTGCTTAGAATCAAGTTATAAGCATTACCTTAAAATTTCAACTCAAAATTTCTGGTCGTTTGATCTGGAGATTCAAACCTTCATCATTGGGCTCAATTCAAGCAGCTGCCTGCTTGTTCAACAACTTCTAGTTCAAACTTCAAAAATATATAACTCGCATTCCAGGCCTCATCATAAAAAGTTTTATTTTAAAAATTTATTTATAACTGAGTTAAAAATATTACCTCAAATTTTTAGCTAAAAAATCTTCGTGATTCGTCTTGGAACTTCAATTCTTCACTGATGGCCTAGATTCATCAGAGAAACGAACCATTTGTCTTTATTTTGCTCCTCCGGCCTTATTCCGGCGACTTTTCCCTCTCATAGCACAGCCACAGAAAATAGACACATAGAGATTTTGAATGCCACTGGAATTACACGAATAGCCCAAGTAGTTTGTTCAAACCAATTAAATGAAGTCGGCCTTCCTGCTTACCACCGTCCAAAATCCTGCATGAAATCTCCTTGGGCCACTTTGCCCACTAATGAAGATTAATGGCTGAAATTCAACAAATTTTGTCCTTTAAATTTTATATCCTAATGTAGTGTTTAAAAATTTACTTGATGGATATAACATTTTTATTTTGAAAGAAATATTCTTAATTTCCCACTTTCTCTATTTTGGGAATTCCAACAAATTTAGTTCTACATTTTAATTAATCTCTCTCCTTAGTATAGTTAACCCACATTCAAAATTCTTCACCAACTCGTGTTTGATTCCTCGTCTCCAAGCCCATTACATGAGCTCCATCCTTAGCCAACATTCAGTGAAATTCAGCCGATCAATTCACCCTTCATTCACTTTGCCACCTAGGTCATCTACCACATCATGGCTTTCTTCTTTCTTCCATAATTCCTAAGACATGGTTTCATCATAGCTCATTAGAAGACATCACATTACCTACTCTTACTTAAAGTAATTAGGATTCGAGTTTTACACTCGGGGCCGAGGATAGATCTCACGGTGTGAATTTTTAGGGAGAAACATGTAGAAGTAAAGTGACATATCATATACCCCAATTACCTCCCATTGAATGTTCTACCTAGGGATTTATTAACTTAGTAAATCCAATAAATCCAGCTACTGATTTTAACTAAGTGGATGTTTAATTTGCTAAAAATCAACACTTGCTTTTGATGATTAAACAAGTTTGATTCAAGTCTTATTAAACACTTTAATAGACTATCATCAAATTTGCATGCATGCAACAAATCTATCTAATTCACCTTTCCAGGTAGGTTCCCAGGTAGGAGTGTGACGTTTCCATCGACTTAAGTACTCCAGCCTAGCCAGAACTAGCCTTAGCCAAAAGGTCCCCTATAGATAGATTTGGTACATATTTAATCTTTTATTAGTCAATTTAATCCTGTTAAACCGAATTAAAAGATTAAACTTAGGTATCTAATCTCATTAGAACCGTGATCTTAGGTCTATCTCAATCAAATTTTAAAACTATTTTAAAACATGATTAAAGCCTAAGTTTGCATGCAACTCTTTCTTATTGATTTTAATTCTAATTTCATTAATTATCACTTAGAAAAATGAAACGACTAAAATCAACCACATTGCTAAGCTAGACATCCACAAGGAAATTATAACTTTTATAAATAAACCTAAGTGTCATGCTTCATGCAATGTTTATTCATAACTAACATATATAACTTTTATATAATAAAGTAATGAACTAAGCTTACATGCTAACATACACCCTTATACTATAACATTTATAATATAAAGATGATGCATGGATATGCTTAATGCATGCATATATTATAACTATTATATTATATGATGTATGAGCATGCTTTAATGTAATTTAATCATGCAAACTACTATATTATAACACTTATAATATAAAGATGATGCATGAATAAATGCAGAACTTATGATGGGTTTTAAAAACTATATGACATATATTATGACATATAAGTAAACATACATCACATGTACATTCATTAAAAATTGATGGACCGGGATAATTAACCTCAAAATCGGAAAAAATAAAGCTAACTATTACAAAAAGCATCGAGTCAACTGGTTCAAATAGGCGAACTGGGTCTTGAACCACCCGGGTGAAGTCTCATCACTTGATCGTGTAGCAACTCCTTGTGATCATCGACTAACGCTTATCGAGTATAAGCGATCGTGTAGCGTGGATCGCGTGGCTAAGGACTATGCGATGAGCATGAAAGTCCATGTGATCGTGCAGCGCACATCGAGTAATGTATGCTATGCGATCGAGCAAACGATGACTATGCGATGAGCATGATTGTCTAAACGATCGAGGAGCAAACGTCGATTATCCTATACCGAGTGATCGTGTAGCTAGTAACTATGCGATGAGCATGCTAGCCTACACGATCGATTAGCGAGCGTGCCATGCGTTGAGTATCATATACTTAGCGATCGTTTACCCTGAGCGTCTACGCGATCAAGTAGCCAACACAACACAATTGAATAAACTCTTTACTCGATCGCATAACATTAGCTATGCGATCGTAGCAAATACTATACGACCGAGTAGAACATTTCTACACGATCACATAGCCAAATCTAAACAATCATTTAGCTTAAGCCACACGATGCGACCAACGATTTGTCTTCTCCCTCGAAGCGAACATCATCTCCATTCGTCTGAAGCTTCATCACGAGCGACTCAAACAAATAATAACTTGAATACAGACTCGATAGTAAGTTAATTATGCCCAAAAATGTAGAGGCCCTTACAAATTAATTTAGGTAAACGTAAAGAATGCTTTAACAGAGGCAATTATCTCGAAATTATCCATCAACAACATCCACGAACACATGTAACACTTAAACACATTGTAGATTACTTAAAACCCATCAAGACTGTAAATGAAATTCAATACAATAATGGAATTTGGAAAATCAGAACAACCTGGCTCTGATACCAATTGAAGGAACTCTAAAACTAGAGAACCTATGAGTGTAAGCAGATCGTTCCAAACTCCATTGTGAAAGAACATAAACATTTACAATCATATAGAAACAATTATGCATTAAATATAAATTACAACATGCTTCTTAACAAAAATACAAGGGATCGAAAAGACAGTACCTTTGAAGAACTCTTTCCTCATGTATTTCCCTCGAACAAACTCGAACGCTTCGAACAACACAAATGCAACGAGCAACTAGAAGTTCCTCAATCACCAATGAGTAAAACTCGATCCTTGATCCTCGAACAGAACTCGACACCACCACAAGATTACCTTGGTATTCTCAGTGTGAGAATTCATGAGTTGTAGGCTCTATATGATTTTGGATAGAGGGATGGAGTAATGGAGGAGGAAGAATGATCCAGTAATTAACAGAAGTATCGTGTAGAAGATATAAGTCTATCGCATAGACTCGATCCTCGACCGTCTAGACTCTCTAAGGCTATCGTGTAGTAAAACTCCTTTTACTCGATAGATTTTCTTATTAGTCGTTTCGTAGAATGAATTTGAAAAAAACTATTTTTCATTTTATCCACTTTGCCATAATAACTGTGTATAACCACCCATTAAGGTGGTTATTGGAGAAAAAGAATTATCAATTATCTCATAATTAATAAATAATAAATAAATACAATAACTAACTTATCATATTATATTTATAACCTATAGTTTTAATATTACATCATATGCAACAAATAAACCATAGTTTTTTTTTATTATTATTTTATGGCATTTAATTAAATCATATTTATATTAATTCCTGCAATCAAATAATAATGTATCAAATACATCATATCAATTATATCACATATAATTTAATTAATTTAATTATATCATATATAATCAAATTCCTTTTTGTTAATTTGAACATTTCAAACTAACCTAAAATCTGATTTTCAACTTGAATCCATTGAGCTATCAAAGGGACCTTATGGACCTGTAACTTGAAGCTCCAACGGTATATGAATAATTGACTAAACTTTTTAATCACGATATCCACCATCCGTTAACTGCTTGGCACTCCATTAAAGATCGATAGCTGCACTCTTCGCACTACAACTATATTTCTGTGTCTATTGGATATAACCAATCAATAGTACGATGACCCTTCACAAATCGCTCATAAGTACAACTGGACCAATTTACCGTTTTGCCCCTGTAATTACATCTTACTTCTTAAGTACCACTGATTCCTCTAATAAACAATATATCATAGTCCCACTATGACTAAACCCTTCTCGGGCCAAGAGAAGGTGTGGCGCCACATTGTTTAAGGCTCGGAATCAGCCCTCAAGGGAGCAATTTATCTACTTACTCTTGCTTCGGGGAAAAAGCGAATTCCATATTATGTAGCTGAGTTCTTAGCTCCCCAATCAGACGAATCCCCAAAATGGTAGGCTTGTTGAGTCGACGATCTGGCCACTCTCACCCCTGCAAATCAAGGGACCGCCCTCATAGGTAGGAGTTCACAACTCACTTAGGATTAAGGTCATGTTACCTATGGTCATCCTAGTGAAATGAAAGTCTCAATTATGAACGGTGTTATATAGCGAGACTAAATATTTCGTGGTTCGGTTTTATACAAACTCCTTTGTATGGAGTATTCCTGCTTGCATGTCTAATACACGAACGATCAGGATTAGTTCATTTGTAGCACTTTACAACATTTGTAACACCTATAAAGTGGGTCACACTCGTAGTGTCACCAGGATAAGGTATCTCTCCTTTATCCATATACTACAGACCATTTAGGTTATCACTTAAAGCACGATCCATTTGTATGTCTCCACATACATGCTTAAGTTACAACGATAACTATGGATCTTAGTTTATTGGTTTGTGGTTAATGCAATTAAAATATCTCATATTTCATAGACTGAAGTGAATAAAATATCATATATTATAAATCACAAAGTGTTTATTCATACAAGTGTTTACAAACTATAGGACCCTAGAGATTTAGGGCATCAACCCCAACACTAAAGTGATGTTGTCCCTTCCTCCGGTGCAAAATGGAAAAGGATCATGAGAGTTGGTAAAGGGAAAGGAAAAAAGAAGAAAGGGGAAACTTACTTTCGCCTTACCATAGAAGATCTTGTGGTTCTTAGAATCAAAGTTGATCTGTCTCAAATTCAGACAGATGTACAAAATTCTATTGGTAATGAATCTCTTTCTATCCCTATAGTAGATAGGTTGGCTACTAAATTAGTTGAAGCCACGCATTTTAAATCTGGTACAAGTTCTAAGAAGTTGGCTGATGAGAGTAGGGTCAAAGAGTCTAAGGTTACTGATAGCCCTGTGTTGTCAAAGGATAAATTGAATGAAACTAGACGAATGCTCTGGGTGTTGAGTTTAATATTGGTGAAACTAGTCAAAATATTGTTAAGCATCATGCTCTATATGTTTTATCGAATGTTATTGTTGGGATTGATGTCCTAAATCTCTTTTGTATTCTTGTAATTTGTAAACTTTGTACAAATAATTTGTTATTAATAAAATAAATTTTATTTTATAAGTATACACTCAATCTAATAAACCAAGATCCTAGGTTATTTTATGTAATTTAAACATGTATGTAGGGACATACAGGTGAATCATGTTTAAATGATAACTTAAATGGTCTGTAGAAGATGGATATGGCTGGGTACCTTGTCTTGGTAACACAATGGATACGACCTGCTTTATAGATGTTACTAGTGTTGTAAAGTGCTATAAATGATCTGATCCTAATCATTCATGTGGAGACATGTGAGGGGGGATATTTTATACAAAGAGTTTGTATAAAACTAAACCACGAAATGACTAGTCTCTTCATATAACGCCATTAATAGTAGAGACTTACATTTCATCAAGATGACCATAGATGACATGACCTGAATCTTAAGTGAATTGTGAACTCCTACCAATTAAGGCATTGTTTTTATTTGCATGGGAAAGAGTGGTCAGATCATCGACTCAATATGCCTACTATTTTGAGGATTCATCTGATTGAGGAGATGGGAATACAACTACATAAGACCGAATTCACTCCTTCCCTGAAGTCGGGGTAAGTTTATAAATTGCTCCTTTCCATTTCCCCTTGCTCTTTTTCAAGGGAATACTCTTATTCTTAGAAGAAGCAACATCAGGCTTTTTAGAGGACAATCCTCTTTTCTCAACAGTGGCAACATTTACCTAAGGTTGATTCCAGGGCTTGAACAATATAGCCATACCCTCTCTTGGCCCAAGAGAGATTTAGTCATAGTTGGACTATGACTTATTGTTCATTAGAGGGATCAGTGGTACTTAAGAAGTTAGATGTAACTAGAGGGGTAAAACGATAATTTTGGCCCAGTTTTGGCCCAGTTGTACTTATGAGCAATTTATGAAGGGTCATCGCACTATTGACTGATTATATCCAATAAACATAGAAATATATCTGTAGTGCGAAGAGTACAGTTGTTGGTCTTTAGTGGAGTGATCGGTAGTTAATGGATGTTGGGTAATTTAATTAAAGAGTTTAATTAATCATTCAAGTACCGTTGGAGCTTCAATCTACAGATCCATAAGGTCCCCTTTGTAGCTCAACAAGGATTATTGAGAATTAATTCTGGATTAATTTGAATTGTTCAAATTAATTGAGAAAATTAATTATATATGATATAATTAATTAAATTAATTATATGTGATACAAGTAGTATAATATATTCGATACATTATAACATAAAGTTTACTTTGAGAGGAATTAAATATTTGAATATGATTCAAATACTAATTATATGAATGAATTTCATATAATAAAATTTAATATAAATATGATTTATTTGAAATACCATAAATGGTAGAGAGGAATTAAATATTTGAATATGATTCAAATATTAATTATATGAATATGATTCATATAATTGAATTTAGTATAAATTTTATTTTTATTAAATACAATACATTGTTGAGAGAAAATAAAACTATAGGTTATATTGTATTTGATGTAATATAAAAACTATAGGTTATGTGTTATATTTGATGTAACATATGCTGTATATATATATAATTATTAATTAAATTAAATTATTTCTCTGGCTTAATTCTTTCTAAACCAGAATGTGAGGGGTTCAGTTTTTTAACAAACACTCAATTATCTTTTTCCTCTGGCTTGACAGAGAAATTGTTTTAGTGTTCTCTCGTTGGAATTCACAGAGAAGAAAATAGTTTTCTTCTTTCTCACAAACTCCTCTCAATTTTATCCCTCTTCCAAAAGAAGCAAAGCTCACTACTCCGGTTGAATTCTCAATCCCAAGAGAATACAGGAGGTTCCGTTTGTGGTGGTGACCATTTAGAATTTTGTTATTTGGAGATCGAGATCTAGAACAAATGGTTCATGATCTGGATCAAAGAAATTCGTGAAGACTTTTTTGACTTCAAAGGTAAGTCCTATTTTCTCCTTCTTTATTCTTGAATTAAGCATGTTTTAAATTTCTTTTAATGCATAATATTCTTCTTGTTCTATAGGATTGGGATATTGGGATTTTGAGGAAAAAAAAAAAAAGAAAAGAAAATTGGGACGATCCCCTTCCGTTGTAAACCTTCACCGGTTCTTTCAGTTATTACATCTATTGTATTAAATGAACCTGAGAATGTTGAAGAGGAAAATTGTTCTGAAGGAACAATGAGACCAAGTGATAAGGTTAGTTCTAATAATGCTAGTTCTGGTGATAAATCTGAAACTGATTTCTCTGATATTGTTGGAGAACACTCACATGCTTCTTAGAAGAAGGAAGCAAGTAGTAGTAATCACAGTCCTGATGATGGAACCTCAAAGATAATGTTCCAATCAACAAATTGGAACAAAAAAACACTCTATTAGCAATAAAGGTGCTAGATCTTCGAAGCCCAGTACACATGATGAAAACGGGTCTGACTTATGGTGGATAGATGAAGAAGAGTAGTTGTCTACTGAAGATCCACAAGTGTTGAAGAATAAGGACAACTTGAAAACTGAATCCAAAAAGAGAGTCAAGAAGAATGTTGTAGTTGTGCCCTTGGATGGTATTTCATTTCACACTGAAGATGATGCAAAAAAGTGGAAGTTTGCGGTTAATAAGAGAATTTTTGTTGAAAGAGACTTGTCTGAACAAGCTCAAGACTGCCTTAAGATAATGAAGTTGCTGGTGAGGATTGATATTGTAAGAACTGTTTTGAATCTTGGGTCTTATTATCCACAATTGGTGCATGAGTTTATGTTAACTTGTTGGGACATTTTGATTGTGAAGGTACTTCTAATTTTAGGAAAGTCCATGTGCGAGGACATTGTTTTGTACTCACTGCTTCAATTATTAATAAAATTTTGGATCGACAAGTCCTTAAAAATGTTAGTGAACAAAGACCCTCGATGCCTGACCTTGTCTTCGAATTCACTGGTGGAGTTAAACGTTCCTGACCTAAGAAGGGGCAGTTACCAGTTTCTTATCTAATTGTTCAATATGTGTTGCTTTACAAGATTGGGATAGACAACTAGTGTCCATCTTCTCACATATCTGATTTGTCCATCAGTCTGGCAAGTCATTTGTTTCAAATTGGTACAGGGGCTAGCTTCAACTATGGTATTTTCTTGATTAACCAAATTTCCCTTGTATTTCCTTAGACTTGTTTGTGGTGTTCTTCTTACACAAAATTCTAATCTTCTTCTTGACTCAGATGTGCCTGGACCTCTTCCCCCAACCCTGTCTTTCAGTTACCGATTATATCAAGGGAAACATATTCCTGATCTTGTTCATATTGAAGTTCCAATACTTGAACGTGGTCCAAATCGGAAGTTCATTTAGACTCCTTGTGGGAAAAGAACCATTTATGTACTGGAATTTGTTAAAGGAACTTGGAATGTTGATAATGAGGTTCACTGCACAGAAAGCTGAAGTGAATGATATGTTGAACCTTCTTCGTGGTTCTTTGGATGATCCTGCTCAGGGTGTTGGCTTTGGTATACAAGATGCTAATCTTGATGATGCTTCATGTTGACTTTGTCTCTTCTTCTTGTTACTATTTTTATTTCTTTAAGCTTATCAAAAGGGGGAGAAGTCAGTGCAGTGGACTGTTGTTGATTTTTTCTTTGTGTTCTTTGGCTTGGCTTGTTTTATTTGGTATTTGATGTTTCTGTGGATTGTTAATTAAACTGCTATGTTCTTTTTCTATGACATTGTGATACTATGCTACTGACGGTGTTCTGGCTTCTAATACGTTCGTCACAACTTAAAACATATTGCCAAAGGAGAAGTTTATTAGTGTTGCAATTGTTATCTAAGATGTCTTTGCAATGGTGGTTTCTAACAAAAAGTTGCTTTTTAGAAATGTTGATTCTGTAAAAATGCTTTCCTTTTCTAGATTTTCGTTTCAGTAGTTTTTTTTTTACAGATATCCTTTTCTTTTTCTGTGCACAACTATTTTGGAAGGTAGAATTGTTCATCTTTTTGTCTGTCGTGCATATTTAAAGGACATTTAGTCCTCGCCTAAGGTTGGCCATTTTAAGAAATAGATTTGGAGAGTTGTGTGTTTAGTGAAAGTTATTTCGTCATAATTGTTTGTTTTGTCTATCTTAGAAGGTATGGAAGATTGTTTTTCTTTGAGGTTGGAGATGTACTCCAAGCAGATTGTGATAAACAGAAAGATATTAAGAAGAAATGAACAGGGAATAATAAAAAATAACAACGATCTTCTTATTGAACTATTCCTTTTTAAACAACCACAAGTTCCAGACGTATTCACACCCAAAAACAGAAGAAAAGGATGAATGAAATACTCATAAAACAAGAGACTAAAGTAACCCAGCTTTGGATTCGAGAGATGCTAGAAATCCCTCCATGAAGATCGACTCTTCCCTCTTCTTCACTAAATGTTTGCGTGCCTCCTTCGTTCCATCCTTCCCCGTTTTGTTCATCCTCCCGTGGTCCCTCCTCCAACGACCTTCTCCTCTATTTTGTTTGTTGAAACCGCGTATTCACCTCCCACTACCCCCTTAACCGCATCCATATGTGAGTTTCACTTTTTGCCCCTCATTTTATAAGTAAATACAATAGGAGGTTTTACATTACCGCTCCTCTCAAAGTACACCTTGTCCTCAAGGTGGAATGATGGAAATTGCTGTCTTATGTTCGGTGTTGATTCCCATGTAGCCTCACTATCCGGAAGACCCTTCCACTTTACTAACCATTCTTGTGTATTCAGCTCTCCATTCCACCTTACTCCTAACACAACTTCAGGGGCAACTTGTAGCTCAAAATCTTCGGTGAGCATCGGTGGTAAGTGTTGCACTTGTTGAGATTTGCCCAATTTTTTCTTGAGTTGAGAGACATGAAACACATCGTGTATAGCTACTTCAGGTGGTAGATTCAAACGGTATGCGACTTCTCCTATCTTCTTGGACACTTGATAAGAACCAAAAAAATCTAGGGGACAGCTTCTCACTTTTTCTTTTTGCCAGTGAATGCTGTCGATAAGGCCGTAGTTTGAGGAAGACTTCTTCCCCTATCTCACATTTCAACTCCCGCCTATGCTGGCCGGCTTGCTTCTTCATTCTGTTTTATGCTATTAGTAAATTCTCTTTGAGCGCGTTCAAGGCCAGGTCCCCATCCTTTAAGAGCCTATCCACACGGTCATTGGTTGACTTTGTTTCTCCATAGTTCTAGCGATGGGGGGGTACGACCATAGATTGCTTAGAAGGGTGTGGTTCTTATAGACACATGAAAGGTAGTGTTATACCAGTACTCTGCCCAAGACAACCATTTATTCCACCTAGTAGGTTGTTCATTGCAGAAACACCTCAAATATGTCTCTAGACAGCGATTTACTCGCTCGGTTTGGCCATCTGTTTGAGGATGGAAAGCCGTGCTCCTTCTCAACTTGGTTCCCAAGGCTGTGAAGATCTCCCTCCAAAAGTTACTCAAGAATATCTTATCCCTATCCGTGGTAATCGACTTAGGGAATCCATGAAGCTTGATGATTTCTTGAATAAAGGTTTCAGCCACATGTTTAGCTGAAAAAGCGTGTTTCAATGGAATGAAATGCCCATATTTTCTTAGCCTATCTACCACCACCAAAATGGAGTAGAAACCCCCTGCTCTCGGAATCCCTCAATGAAATCCATTGTCCATTATTCCAAAGTTAGTTCGGGAATGGGTAGTGGTTGCAGCAGTTCTGCAGGCGTTAGAGACTCAGACTTGTTCCGTTGGCAAGTGTCACAGCCTTCCACATATTTCTTTATATCATTTTTCATTCACAGCCAATACAACTCATCACTCATCCATTTGTATGTTCTCAAAAACCCCGAGTGACCCCTAAGTATCAAATCATGAAATGTGTGTAGAATGGATGGTATTAGAGTTGAATGTCTCGGAATTACCAATCTCCCTTTATAGAGTAGCATGCCCTTTGACCACTGGTAGTTAGGTTTGCCATCCGGGTTATCTTTCAGCAAAGAGACGATCTACTGTAATTCCTCGTCCTTTTCCACCTCTTTATGTATGAGCTCCACATCTACCACTGCTGAAGAGTACAAGCTGAAGAGTTCTGAGGGGAGTTGCACACATGAAAGAGCATCAGCTACCTTATTCATTAGTCCCGGCTGGTAAAGGATCTTAAAATCGTATCCTAGGACCTTGGTTAACCGGCGCTGGAATTCTGGTTACATTTCCCTCTGTTCTATTAGAAATTTCAATGCTTTTTGATCTGAGATTACCGTGAATCTTCCCCCCTAACAAATAATGTCTCCCTCTCCACCTTAGAAATTTCAATGCTCGTTGTGAAAGCTTTTGACTGAAGAAGGCGATTGGCTTGTCCTCTTGAATTAGCACAACCCCCACTCCTATCCCTGAGGCATTAGTTTCTATGATGAAAGGTTGATTGAAATCCGGTAATGCGAGAACAGGGCACAATATCATCTGTTGTTTCAAATCCTCAAAGGCTCGAGTGGCTGCTTCATCCCAATGGAAACTATTTTTCTTGAGTAATTTCGTTAAAAAAGCTACCCTGGTGCTGTACCCCTTGACAAATCGGCGGTAATACCATGTTAACCTAAAAAATCCTCTTAATTCAGTCACATTTGTGGGGTACAGCTAGTTTACCATAGCTTGGATCTTCTCCCCATCTACATCAACCCCCTGCTGTGAGATCCAATGCTCTAAGTATCGAATTCTCTCTTGGCAGAAAACACACTTCTTTTTATTAGCAAATAGTTTGTTACCCATTAGCACATTGAATACTACCCCCAGATGAGTCTCGTGGGATGAAATATTTGGACTATAAACCAAAATGTCATAAAACAACACAAGTATAAAACGACATAAGAATGGTCTAAAAACCTTATTCATGAGGGATTGGAATGTCGCAGGTGCATTAGTGAGCCCAAAAGGCATAACCAAGAACTCGTAGTGTCCTTCATGGGTCCTGAATGCTGTCTTCTCAATGTCTTCCTCCCTCATTCAGATTTGGTGGTACTCGGACTTCAAATCGAGCTTAGAAAAGACCACAACCTCGTGTAACTCATCAAGTAGTTCTTCGATTACTGGAATAAGGAACTTGTCTTCTATTGTAGCTTGGTCCAACCTTCGGTAGTCTACACAAAATCGCCATCCACCGTCTTTCTTTTTCACCAACAGTACTGGACTTGAGTAGGGACTTCGATTGGGTTGAATGAAGCCGACTTGTAGCATTTCCTGGACTAACTTCTCTATCTCTTCTTTCTGAGCATAACCATACTTATAAGGTCGAACGTTGATTGGATTTATGCCCTCATTGATGGTTATTCTGTGATCGACTGCTCTTCTAGGAGGAAGGGAAGTGGGCAAGGTAAAGATATCTTGATTTTGGTCCAACAGCTCCTCGATCATGATGGGTAGCGTGGATCGAACTTGATCTTTCTCCCCCTTCTCTGTCTCTTCAGAATCCTCAATCTCAAGGTGCTGGAAGTCCACCAAGAACCCCAGATTTTCTTTATCCCACTGCTTACTCAACGTTTTAAAAGATACTTCAGCTTTAGTGAGGGATGGATCACCCCTCAACATGACCTGAGCTTCCCCTAACCAGAAAGCCATGGTTAAAGAGGGCCAATGAATACCCATGAATCCTGTGGTACACAATCAGGGAATCCCAAGAACTACATTCATTCTCCCTAATTCCATTGCCAAGAAATCAGCATTCACTATCAAGTTCGGTAGTTTGAGCTCTACCTCCTTACATATCCCCTTCCCTTCTATCTCGCTCCCATTTCCTATAACCACCCCATTTTTTTTTTTATGTTCCACCAGTAATTCAAGTTCTCTCATTGTATCATGATGTATAAATTTGTGTGTAACACCAGAGTCAATGAGTACTACCACCTCTTTTCCTCTGATTTCTCCCCTTAGCTTCATGGTTCCCTTCGTAGAAAACCCAAGTAGTGAGTTCAATGATAGCTCTGCCTTCTCTCTCACCTCGATATTCTTCATTTCAGCCACTTCTTCCTCTTCGAACAACTCTTCTTCCACCATTTCTTCTTCTTTGTTGGTTATGAATAACATCATTTTCCTATTCTCCTTGAATTTACAACGATGCCCGGGTGCGTATTTTTCATTACAACGAAAACAGAGCCCCTTATCCAGCCGGTCTTTGAACTCCGCGTCACTCAACCTCTTCAAATGAGCCTCTTTTTTTTTATGGGAAAGTTGGGTTTCGTCGGAATGGGTAATATCAGCTTCACCGGAATTGCGACTTGCTTCATAGAGGGGTTATCTTGATTCCGACCTTGGGTTTTTTCGCTCATCTCTTCCTATCGTTCAGGCCCATTCTTTGGATCAACCCACTACTGCCCATTTCCTTCAACGCTAACTTAAGGGCGATATTTCTGTCATTAACCAACTGTGCTTCCTTCATACAGTCATCCAAGGATTTGGGATTTCGACTAACGACTTCATCTTGCAGCTCTGGTTCCAGTCCGTTCAAGAACGCATCCCTCAAAACCTCC
Organism: Benincasa hispida; assembly: GCF_027475165.1. Lineage (NCBI taxonomy): Eukaryota > Viridiplantae > Streptophyta > Magnoliopsida > Cucurbitales > Cucurbitaceae > Benincasa > Benincasa hispida. The sequence continues at coordinate 28,929,355 of NC_143489.1, read as the reverse complement.
TCCGATAGGTCCGGCAAGGGTGCCGAATAATTGACAAACTTCTTCACATACTATTGGTAAGAACCTTCCTGTTGAATTTTGAGAAGTCGTGCACACAGATTCCCTTCTCCTACCTTCCGATAATGTTCAAACAACCTTCACTTCACTTCGTCCCAAGTGGTGATGGCCCCTCGGTTATTACTCTAGTGGAACCAATCGACTTCATCGGGGGCAAAGCTGATCACTGCTACCTTAAGTTTCTCGACGTCGGAGAGATCATGTATCTCAAAGTAGTGCTCCGCGCAATAAACCCATGACTCTGGATTGTCTTCTGTAAACAGAGGGATTTCGAGTCGCTTGTACTTACCTCTATCCGAGCTTCCAACTCTAGAGATTTGAGAGGACTTCACTTCCTCTGCTTTTCCTTTCTCCTTGAGGGTGCTCCCCTCCGTTAACGTTGACTCCTCTTTCTTTCGAGTTACATTGCCCTCCCAAACTTCCTCAGTGAGCTTCTCGAGGTTTTTGCACAATCCCATCAACAGGTCTTTTAGCCCTGCCATCTCCTTCTCCGTGATGTCCACTCTCTCTTCCAATTGTTTTTGTGTCATGGCGCGCATTTTCCCCAGGATTACAGCTCTGATACCAAAAATTTAGGAACCTGCACTCAACCACCTCTCTAACCAGCTTCTGATCGATAAACAGAAAGATATTAAGAAGAAAAGAACAGGGAATAATAAAAAATAACAACGATCTTCTTATTGTACTATTCCTTCTTAAACAGCGACAAGTTCCAGACGTATTCACACCCAAAAACAGAAGAAAAGGATGAATGAAATACTCATAAAACAAGAGACTAAAGTAACCCAGCTTTGGATTCGAGAGATGCTAGAAATCCCTCCATGAAGATCGACTCTTCCCTCTTCTTCGCTAAATGTTTGCGTGCCTCCTTCGTTCCAGCTTTCCCCCTTTTGTTCATCCTTCCGTGGTCCCTCCTTCAACGACCTCTTCCTCTATTTTGTTTGTTGAAACCGTGTATTCACCTCCCACTATCCCCTTAACGACATCCATGTGTGAGTTTCCCTTTTTGCCTCTCCTTTTATAAGGAAATATGATAGGAAGTTTTACAGAATTCTCAACCCGAGTCAGAAAGTGCAAAATCAATGGGTGCCGGAGCTGCTACAATTGCTTCAGTGGGAGTTGTTGTCGGTATTGAAAATGTGTTCAGTTCTTTGATCCATTCAGTGGCGCGAAATCCATCATTGGCTAAACAATCATTTGGTTATGCCATTTTGGGCTTTGCTCTAACCAAAACTATTACATTTTTTGCTCCAATGATGGCTTTTTTTCTATCTCATTCGTATTCTGATCGAAGAAAGAAGGTTTCAGTCTCATAAAGTAAGACCTCTTTCACATAAGAAAGTGGAGGCGGGCTTGGGTACGATCTAATTAAAATGATTCCACATGAAAGAGGATTGGACAATAGTCTTCGTTAAGTAATGGGAAGCGGGCTAGTCCCCGAAAATGCTCGTTCCTCTGACGTTGGGGCTTACAATTCACCTTGTGACTCATTCCTTCGGTCGAGCGTTCTTCGGACGTCGATCAATCTATCACAAGCCGCTCTGTCATTGTCTGTTCTTTTGTTATTTGATCACACTCAAAATTATGTATTTACTTATTATATTCTCATTATAGATATGTATTATGTTGTGATTGCTTATAATTTATATTAGTGAAGTTATCTTTTCTGAGTACGCTACCCTTAGACGTAGGTGGTATTCACCCAACTAGGTTACCATATCTATATGGTTTTTATATATGAATAATTGTTATGTGGAATGCTATAATGCACTATCTATAACATTGTCAATGTGCACTAGATACCTCCATGGTTTTTGAAAAAGATATCTATATACGAGGAACTTAATATCTTTCCTTCTAAAATAGTATGGTTTGTTATTGAAAAAAAATTCACCATTAGTCCTAAAAATATAGTTGGTCTCTCTGTTAAATTTGCACGGAATAGCTGATGTGACACCTATTTTTTTTTTAATTAAAATGGTTTTTTTCTTTATTTTTTAAATTAAAAACATATTTTTATAGTTTTTATAATTAAAAAAAATTAAATTTTTTTCACTCTTTCCTTCTCTTCCCATTTCTTTTTCATCTCTTCCTCTTCTCCATTTTTTTCTTTCATCTTCTTTTTCATATTAGCGGTCGCCGACGACTGTAATATACATATATTTTTTTCATTTTCTCTTTTTGCCTTTTTCTTCTCTCTTTTCTCTTCCTCCTCTCTTTTGACCTTTCTTCCTCTTATATTCAAAAAGAGAAAAACAACAACTATTGGCCATTCCACTGTTCATTTTTTTTGTTTTGTTTTTTGTATATATGAGAAGAAAAGAAAAGAGAAAAAACGAAGACGAGAACAGTAGGAAGAGGAAAATGAAACACAATAATAAAATACTAGCAGTTACCAACAAGGAGGGAATAATGATTGTCAACAACCATTGAAGAGGAAGGAGGAGGAGGATGAGTAGGGGGAGGAAGAAAAAAGAGAGGGAAAGAGAACATTTCTAGACAAAGTAAAAAGTTTTATTATAAAAATGATAAAAAGTTATTTTAAAAATAAAAGTACATTTTTAAGTAAAAAAATATTGTCATGTTAGCTTCTATTGATAAATGAAGAGACCAAAATAATACTAAATCTAAATCTCAAGAATTAAGGACGCATTTGGTAACCATTTTGTTTCTAATTTTTTGTTTTTTAAAATTAAACCTATAAACACTACTTCCATCTCCAAATTTCTTCCTTTGTTATCTACTTTTTACCAATAGTTTAAAAAATCAAGCCAAATTTTGAAAAATTCAGACTCTTTCGACAACCATTTGGTATTTGTTATTTAGTTTTTAGTCTATGAACACCTAATTCACTTCTAAATTTCTTACTTTGTTTCTACTTTCTACCAATGTTTTAAAAAACCAAGCTAAATTTAAATACAAAAAAATAGTGTCTAAAAACTTATTTTTGGTTATGGAATTTTACTAAAAATTCAACATTTTTATTTAAGAAAGATGAAAACCATTGTAAGAATTAAGGGGAAATATACTTCGAGATCTTAGAGATCCAAATGCAACCTTACTCACATCTTAAGAGTCCATAAAATAAAATAATATATTACTTCAGAAATTTTCTTTGAAAATAGTAGGTACTACTCTAATGTTAGAATTTTTCTTTTTCTTTGACTAGTGAATCATTATCAACCGAAGTTAGTATTTCACCACTCATATCTATAATCTATAACATAACATTTTAAGAAACAAGGATCTTTGATAAATATATTTAGACTTTATTACCCTTTTTAATTTTTAATAAGTTACAAATATCATTTCTTTTGAATACCATTTCATTCCTTCCTTCTATAGTTATAAAAGCAGAGGAAGAGAAAGAACAGAAAAAATGCAGTTGAGAATCATCAAGGAGAGAGGAAAAAAGGGCAAGAATATTGAAAAAAAAGTAGGAACATATGAACCTTAAAACCATCCATAAATATAAGTTTATCATTAAAAAACATAGGGTATTATTTAAACCATGAAAGCTAACACTTTGATGGTATAAGTAAAACCCATCAATTTTCTAATCATTTCTTTTACCAAATTCATGTGTCCCTCTATCTAGACTTCATATATAATATTGTAATAAAAGCAAGAGAATTTTTCTAAGAGAAATTGTTTCCAAATTCTCTGTTAAGCCTCCAATTATATACACCTATAAAAGGAAGGGTATAGAAGAGGAATTACACCAAAGATTGTGGGAGGAGGAAATAACCGTGAGGAAAAAGTTGATACAATAGGGGATCACTAAGCTGGGCTATAAACAGAATGGAGGGAGGCTGAGGGAAAGCAGAGAACATTTTGGAAAAAGCTACTACAGTTTTTGAAGGAGAGATTTCTAGCCCTCTCGAATTGGCTAGTTCTTCTGCTCTCATTGTTGACCTTCTTTTATTCCATTGTTATGCTCTTTGTTTTCAGTGTAAGCTTTTGATTATTCTCTATTATTAATAGATCTTGTGACATAGATTGTTGCTCTGTTTTGCTGGTTATTACTGTGGTTGTTGAATTGTTGGATTGTACTGAGTACAGAGGGTAGGAACCTAACAAATTGGTATAGAGCCGTTACAATCCTGGGGTGAACAAGACAAATGGCACAAAAGCATATTGAAGAACAGGTAAAAGCTACCGAGAAGGAGGCTGCGAGGATGAAGAACCTGATGATGGGCCTTTGCAAGAGTGTGGAAAAGTTATTGGAAGACGTTAGAGAGAGTAATCACTAAGAAGAACGAAGAATCAGGCATGGCGGACGGATCTTGAATCAAGTTGAAAGGGAAAATGGAAGAAGTGGAATCGACTCAGACTCAGGAGATCGAAGGTGCGGACAAGAGTAAATACAAACGTTTAGAGATGTTGATCTTTAATGGAGAGAATATGGAATCCTGGGTTTATAGAGCCGAACACTATTTTGAAATCCATGAACTCAACGATCTGGAAAAAGTGAAGGTAGTCGTGGTGAGCTTTGCACCTGACGAGGTAGACTGGTTCAAGTAGAGCCATAATCGAAAATCAATCGATACTTGGGAAGCACTAAAACAAAGAATGTTTGAACACTATTGACCCACAACCCAAGGAAGCTTCGGAGCCAGATTACTAAGAATCAAGTAGGATGACAACTATGCGGATTACGTTAAGAAGTTTTTCACCTATTCTGCGTCGTTATTGGAGATGGCAGAGGATGTTCTCGTCGGAGCTTTTCTAAATGGGCTAGAGCCGTCAATTAGAGCCGAAGTGATTAGTCGTCATCTAATGGGCTTGGACGCCAACATGAGGGAGGCCCAACTCATCAGCGATCGAAACATGGCCCTTAAGTTGTTGGCTCTTACCGAGTTGGGTATTAATGCGGAGAAAAGAGAGGCCCAATCGGGGAACAAAGTTAATATTGGAATGGGAAAACTGAGGGAACGGAAACAGGAGCGTCCAAGCAAATAACCATTACTGTCAAGGGAAACGCGGTGAAAAATACCCTTCGATGAAACAACTTTCCGATAGTGAGTACTAGGAACGATTGGAGAAGGGGCTCTGCTTTCATTGTAATAAGAAGTACTATGCCAGCCATCGTTGTAAGGTTAGGGAGAATCGGGAGTTAATATTATTTATTACGAATGAGGACGACTTAGGGGACGAATCTTGGGGCGAAGAAGCCCTAGAAGGACCTAAGTTGAATTCAGTTGAAGTAATTGAAAACGTGGAGGTCTCGTTATGATCGATGATGGGATTCTCAAATCAGGGGACGATGAAATTGAGAAGGGTCGTGGGAGAAAAAGATGTGATCATCTTAATTGATTGTGGAGCAACTCATAACTTCATTCACCAAAAATTAATTGATGAGATGAAGCTGTCCATAACACCTACAGGTAAGTATAAGGTGGTGATAGGAAATGGTGACACAGTACGAGGTAAGAGGGTATGTAAATCAATTATATTAAAACTTCAAGGATTGGTTATCACAGCTGATTTCCTTCCGATAGATCTGGGAAAGATGGATGTAGTGTTGGGAATGCAGTGGCTCTGTACCACGGGGTTTATGGGGGTTCATTGGCCATTGCTGAAAATGAGTTTTACCGAGGAAGACCAAATCGTGACCTTGAGAGGAGACCCTTCTCTGACCCATTCAGAAATATCGTTGAAGGCTTTAGCTAAAGTTTGGGAGGAAGAAGATCAAGGATTCTTGATTGAGTTTTAGAATGTAGAGATAACAGATAATCGAGAAGTGTTTGAAGAAAATAAAGATCGTGAGGAATAGACACTGCCAGTGATGATTCAATATCTACTTGAGAAAAGCACAGATATATTCAGAACACCAACAGAACTTCCCCCAAAAAGGGATATGGATCATCATATCATCATATAGGAAGGACAACCCCCAGTTAATGTAAGACCCTACAAATATAGGCACCATCAGAAGGAAGAAATCAAAAAACTCGATGAAATGCTAAATGCAGGGATTATAAGACCAAGTCGTAACCCCTACTCGAGCCCGGTTTTACCGGTAAAGAAGAAAGATGGAGGATGGAGATTCTGTGTTGATTACCGGAAGTTAAACTAGATTACTATCGTGAACAAATTTTCCATTCCGATTATTAAGGAACTACTTGATGAGCTCTACGGTTCGACAGTATATTCAAAATTGGATCTAAGATCCAGGTATCACCAAATTCGAATGAAGGAAAGGGACGTAGAGAAGAATGTCTTCCGGACACATGAAGGGCACTATGAGTTTCTAGTAATGCTTTCCGGATTGACGAACGAACCGACAACTTTTCAATCACTAATGAACCAAATCTTCAGGCTATTTCTCAGAAGATTCATATTGGTTTTCTTCAAAGACATTCTAATCTATAGCCTCAATATTACCACCCATGAAACTCATTTAGCCGTGGTCTTCAATGTCTTGAGGGATTGTAAATTCTTTGCGAACAAAAAGAAGTGCACATTCTATCAGCCCAGAATTCAATATCTAGGCCATTGGGTCTCACAGGAGGGGGTGGAAGCTAACGGAGATAAGGTGAAGGCAATTATACAATGGCCCCGACCAACCAGTGTAATAAAACTATGAGGTTTTCTCGGCCTTACGGGATACTATCAGAGGTTTGTGTAGAAATATGGGCAGATTGCAGTGCCCCTGACCCAATTACTTCAGAAAAACGCCTTCCATTGGAATGATCAGACCAACCAAGCATTCAAGGAATTGAAACAAGCCATGTCAACCATACCGGTGTTAGCCTTACCAGATTTTTCACTCCCCTTCATAATAGAAACAGATGCGTCTGGGTTTAAGCTAGGGGCCATTCTTACTCAAAACTCAAGACCAATTGCATTCTTCAGCCAAAAACTATCTCTTCGAGCACAAGAGAAATTCATCTATGAACGTGAATTAATGGTGGTAGTTCTATGGAGACATTACCAATTGGTCAATAAGTTCATTGTGGTGTCAGATCAAAAGGTGTTGAAATTCCTAATTGAGCAAAGAGAGGTGCAACCTCAATTTCAGAAGTGGTTAACCAAGTTAATGGGATATGATTTTGAAATCTTGTATCAACCCGATCTTATGAACAAAGTTGTCGATGCATTATCTTGATTACCTCTTACGGAGGAATTGATGGTGTTAACTACTCCAACATTGTTGGACGTAGATCTAGTTCTAAAAGAGGTTCAGGAAGATGATGACCAGTAGGCTATTATAGCGAAACTACAGGAAGATCCTGAAGGAAAACCAAATTATCATTGGATTCACGGGAACTTGCTCTATAAAGGAAGGTTGGTGCTCTCGAAACAGTCCACCTTAATACCCTCACTTTTGCACACCTTTCATGATTTTATGTTGAGAGGACATTCAAGTTTTCTTTGAACCTATAATAGAATGTCCAAGGAATTAGTCTGGCAAGGAATGAAGGCCGATGTCAAAAGATATGTGGAGCATTGTGAAACTTGCCAACGAAACAAGACAGAAGCTAGGAAACCAGCTGGGTTGTTACAACCATTACTCATTCCAGAACAGATTTGGGATGACCTCATTATGGATTTTGTGGAAGGATTACCCAAGTTAGAAGGATTCAATTCAATCATGGTGGTAGTAGACAGACTTAGTATGTATGCTCACTTTGTGCATTTGAAACATCCTTTTTCGGCTAAGCAAGTGGCAGAGGTTTTCATCTAAGAGGTGGTGCAACATCACGAAGTTCCAAAATCAATAGTGACAGATCGAAATAAGATTTTTCTTATCCATTTCTGGAAGGAATTATTTTCCATGATGGGAATGGTATTGAGGAGGAGCACAACATTTCACCCTCAAATAGATGGCCAAACTGAAAGGGTAAACCGATGTTTAGAGACTTATTTGAGGTGTTTTTGTAATAAGCAACCATCAAAATGGCGTAAGTGGATTCCTTACTTAACCTTTATTCCACTTTCCATTCTTCAATCAAATCCACTCCATATCAGGCAGTGTTTGGAAGAAAACCCCCACCATTAGTATCATCCAAGGAGAAAAAGACGTCAAATGATTTAGTGGAGCAACAACTAATGGCAAGGGATACAACTTTGAATGCCTTGAAAGACCACCTAGTAGTGGCAAAGAACCAAATGAAGAAGCAAGCTGATTTGAATTGGAGAGAATTACAATTTGAAGTAGGAGATGAAGTGTTGTTGAAACTCTGGCCTTATTGACAATGCTCTTTAGCAAGGAAACGATGTGAGAAATTAGCCCCAAAATTCACTGGTCCTTATCGTGTGTTGGAGCAGATTGGAGAGGTGGCATACAAGCTAGAATACCACTTGAGGCAAAGATACACCACGTGTTTCATATATCCCAGTTAAAGAAGAAATTGGGTGAGCAGATCAAAGTGCAACAACATCCCAGCATTAACTGAAGAGTGGAAGCTGCAGGTGGTTCTTGAATTCATTCTGAGAATATGTTGGAACAGGGAATTGGTTGCGAATGAATGGCTAGTGAAATGGAAAGGATTGTCGGAGAGTGAAGTAACATGGGAGTTGGTGTATTTAATGAAGGAACAATTTCCTCAACCCCACCTTGAGGACAAGCTGTGTTTTGAGGAGGGTGGTATTGTTAAGCCTCCAATCATACACACCTATAAGAGGAATTACACCAAAGATTGTGGGAGGAAATAACTGTGAGGAAAGAGATGATACAAGGGGAGGACCATTAAGCTAGGCTATAAATAGAATGGAGGGAGGCTGAGGGAAAGCATGGAACATTTTGGGAAAAGCTACAACAACTTTTGAATGAGAGGTTTCTAGCCCTCTCGAATTGGCTAGTTCTTCTGCTCTCATTATTATCCTTCTTTCATTGTTATCCTTGTTTTATTCCATTGTTATACTTTTTGTTTTCAGTGTAAGCTTTTGATTATTCTCTGTTATTAATGGATCTTGTGATAGAGATTGTTGCTCTTAGGGGTGTTCATGGGTTGGGTTAGATTGGGTTGAAAGACTTTTTAGACCCAACCCAATTGTTCGAGTTGTAAATTTCTTCAATCCAAATAACTCTTATTAAAAAATGAACTCAACCCAACTCAACCATGAAATATTTGGGTTGGATTGATTCGGGTTAATCAGTCCATTTACTTAAAATTTTGTTATGAAAAGAAGCAAAACATAAATATGTAAAAATCCAATTTAATTATTTTCATATATTGAATGAAGATTAACAACTCAATTTCAATTTATATAATAAAAAAGTGTAAAAAACTACTTTTAAGAATTGTTGAAGAATAAATTATTAAAAAAATATTAGAATTAAATAAAACTAAAATCAATATATGTATAAATAATTGTGTTATAAGTAATAAAAAAATATATTTTAAAGTTAATAATAAATTCGGATTAGTTCGGATTAATTTGGGTTATATTAGGTGAACTCATAACCAACCCAACTCATAAAATTTTCATTTATTTGAACCCAACCCAACCCAAATAAGTTGATAACCCAACCCAAACTGCACGAGTTGGGTTAGGTTGATTGATTTTTTCGGGATATCGGATTTTTTGAACACCCCTAGTTGCTCTGTTTTGCTGGTTATTACCGTGGTGGTTATATTGTTGGATTGTACTGAGTATAGGGGTAGGAACCTAACATTCTCATCCTCACTGCTAAATTGAAAAGGGAAAAAGAATCGCATCATCTCCAATTTCAAATTCTTAATAGTGTGAATAGATTATGTCAAAGTGAAGATGTATTAATTAATCTGATAACTCAGTTCTAAACTCATACCACTAAAGAGAGATATTAAGAACCCAATTAGCTCACACAGGTCTAGAAATTTTAATATATAACCTACAAAGTGACGTATAAAAATTCAATTCATACTACATTTTGTAGCTTAGATTAAACAAATTCACATACCACAAGTTTGTAACCCAAGCTATACAAGCAACCAGTAATTGAGCATCATACAACAGAGAAGGAAGAGAATTATTTCCTTAGAATGAAACAGCCTTTGATATAACTCGTACAGTTCGTAGCAGAACTATCCTTATATCACAGCCTTAAAGTAAACAAAGATATAAAGAGAGAGGGAGAGGAGGGCAAAAACATGTTCCCAAAACAGTAGAGCTGAGGCCTCTCTAACTGCATATCCCCTCAAGCTGGCAAGTGCTCCTAACAAAATGGCAGTTGGTGTTGTGTACTGCAATAGAAGCACAAATTTGTACATTGGATCACCATGAACTAGAAAGTTCAGTTTATCGGCAGCTACGACAATCCCGATTCCTAATACAGGAAGGACCAAAAGTCTTGCAATGCATATGCCGATTGTAGTACGTAGGCCGAGTGTAGATGATTCATTAGGCCCTTCGGCAAGCATGCCACCCAAGATTAGCATTACGAAAGGCACCATTGCACCAGCAAAAATTTCTAAACTATTGGAGATGAATAATAGCGGAGCGTCAGCGCCAAAGAAGAATGCTTTGATTTGAGGTACTAACCCAACAATGATGGCTAACAAAGAAGCAATGGTTGGGGGCTGCAGAATATGCTGTATAGGAGTTTGTTCAGCTACAATTCTTATTTTCCTCACAACTCTTGGTTCAGCCAAACACCTAATGGATTCGGGGTATGTAGGAGTACTACTACTATCTCTAGAGTGATCAAGATCAGGAAATGAAGATTGAGAAACATTTGAAATGCTATTGAAGATCCTAGCAATGAAGGGTGCTTTACAATGCTCGGTTTCTTTTTCTTCAATCCCGGGCCATTCGGCTTCCATAAGAAGTGGCTTACTTACATCATTATCATTAGTTTCAACCAATTCTTCAATCTCAGTGCCTTCCTCAACAATCTCATAAAATTCCAATGGAGGCTCCATCATATGATACACAAGAGTATAAGCTAGAATAACAGAAACCCACTGGCAAAAGGAAACATAAGAAACCCCTCTTGAGTGACAATGTTTCCCAAAAGGGTTATCAGCAGTATGGCAGACAGAACTAACAATGGCAAGGGGAAGATTCCCGGTGTTACCAAACGCGGTCGAGATGATGGTGAATCGAACTAACGGAGGAGGAGGACGACATAGAATCACTACCAAGAACCCTAGAAGACATCCAATTCCAGTACTAATCAAAACATTTACAGGGATAAACCACCATTTAGCAATATTCTCAAGCGTAATGCTCTCACCCAGATAGGTGAAGATTAGACAGGGCAAGAACAGGGCAAAAACAAGTTTGCTTAGGAGCCTTAGGGTTTCTCTTGGGATCATTTGGATTTTTGGGTGGGAAAGTAATAAACCTATTGCTGTGAGGGAGAGAAGCTTCATTAATGGCATAATCGCGGTAAGCAGATCTTCACTACTCGACCTCACTCCATTTCGATCTACTAGGACACTAAAGTAATCAGCCATCTCGATTTTGGGTAATTATTAGAACCACCAGTTGTCTGTTTCTGCGATGAATCAAAGAGAAATTGGAAGATATATAATCAAAATCTGAAAGCTAAAACAACCAGAAGTCAAGAACAGGACATGGGAGTGGATTTTAGAGCTAATCAGCTAGAGAAAATTAGAAGTTTCGTTGAAAGATCAAATGTGGTTTCCTCAAATTATAAGCAAAATTGAAAGCAACTAAACTAATCAGAAACTGTTCGATGAAATAGAGAAGAAGGTAAATATAAGTCAGAGAGAATACTCACCGAAGAAGAAAATCCCGGAAGCTTCAATCGGGCTGAAGATGGAGATAGGGAAAAAACAAACCACGAAAAATTCAGACAAAAATAAGTGTTCAGGGAAGCTTACGAAGAGGAATATCACAATGATTGAGGATTCTTTTTCTTGTTTTAGATAACAATTATAGAGGATTCAAGAAAAGCAAATGTTGCTATAAATTGTAATTACTCATTTCCAAAAAAAAAATTAAATAGTAATAAAATTGTTGAAATAAAAATAAGAAAATAGTATAAGCTTGGAGAATAGTAATAAGCAACAAAAATAAGAAAAATAAGAAAATAGTAATAAAATGGCCTGCTGGGAGAATTTTACTTTTGAACATGAAGATAACTCGACAAGAATTGAGACGTATAAGTTTCAATTTTCTACTATCTACCTTTGTTTTACTAAATTTAAAAAATATATATTTTCTAAAAAGATTTAACTAAATTCCAACTTTTTTCGGATCATAGAGATGAAATTTACAATTTAGTCTGATTCAATCGATGATATTTCTTTTTAAAAACAAAATAGTTAATTGATTAATTTGAAAATATTAAAAAAAATATATTTATTTTTTGATATTTGGTCCATATGGCTTGAGGAGATAATTTTCTATATTTAGGTGAGGTTGTCATGCACTTTTAGTAAAGATGTGGAAAATTATAATTCTTTCTTCTCATTTTGTAGAACTTGAACAAAAAAATGTTGGTTGGAGTTTATAAGAGAAAAAAATAAATGGTTGATTAATTAATAATATTAAATAGATGGATTTAATAATTTAAGGATTAAATTACAAAATTTGATCCCTATAATTGGAAGAAAGTTTTAAAAGTCTTTATGGTTCCTTAATAATAAGGACTAAATTTTAACTTTCTTTTTTAATCATTTAAATTTTAGTTTGTTAATTAATTCACTTAAATATCAAAGAGATCAAGGAAAAAAAAAACCACTCATTTTTATTATGTGAAGGAGTGAATTGTAAATTTGAAGTGAATCTTCAAATTTGAATAAGATTTTAGTGGGCCAGGCCTGGATCAGAAGACCGGACATGTTGTAAAAGATGGGCAGAAGCCCAAAACACCGGTATCATCAGGCCCAGTCTCACAACTTCTGCTCACTGTATGTCCATCCCATCTTAAATAACCTCCTTCAAATTCTATATAAATAACCAAAAGGGGGCATTTCTTTTGTTTTGTTTTATTTTATGTTTTGCTTTTACTGAAATCTAAATGGTATTTACATGTTTAAAGCGTCAGTGTTAATATTTATAGCCAATGTGAGCATAGCTCGATTTGTAATTTTGACCTTACAAGTTCCATTTTTATGGACCAAACATTATTAAAAAATGGTAAATATCTATAAATTATATTGCTCATTTATTCTTTTTATTAGTTAAAAAAAGAAAAGAGTAAAAGGACAAAATACATCCTTTTTAATCAAAAGAGATAATGTGTGATTTTAGGTATTGAAGGAGAGGGATAAACAAAAAGATTTGAAAATTAATTCAAAACTTTTGGAAAAAAAAATGAAATAAAGGTTGTTATCTAACACATCTCAAAGTTTGTTCAATACATGATGTTATAGTAATTTTAAAAACATCAAAGATAAATCTAGAAAACTAAAGCTAGAACAAAACACAAAGTTCGATAATCCAGTTCGGTGCAATACTACCTACGTCTGGGAGGTAGAATAATGTACTTATTTAAAAATAAACGATAATTACAGTGACACTCGAATAGCCTAACTTAGAGAATGAACAATAAGGCTTCCCCTAAGTGCGAGACTCACTCTTAATGAAACTTGGGTTCCCCCTAAGTGTGATATCTTCTCACCTTCTATGTACTTAGGCACCCTCTAAGTGTGAGATTTTCTCTCATCTCGAACTTCTATCTTCCCCACTTCAAAATGAAAGACTACTTCATTTAGAATACTTAAGCATCACCTAAGTATATGAACCCTTCTCAAAATAAAGTAGTACGATTCAATATGACATTGAGAATCTCTCTAGATCGACAAAAGAACAAATTTCATAATCATAAGATTGACATACAAAGAAGATGTCTCTTTAAACAACTTGTCATGACGGCACCCAACAACATCACACAACGGTACAAATTCTTCAAAAGTGTAAACCCTAAAAAGAGAACTGTATATATTCTCTTAAATATGCACGACAGAAAAGGAGAAAATAAACCAAAACAGCAAACAACACTCAAAAAAGGAAAAAAGTTTGTAATAATAATCAATAGGAATTTTTCAGATAAGAAAAAAAATATATTATGTAGCATTAGCAGACAATCCAAATGACATCTTTAAAAAATATTGCCAACACCAAATCTCTAAAAAAAAAAAAAAAAAAAGAAAGAAAGAAAAATCATACATCATGTTATTTCTAAAAAAAATAGAGGTATGCATTCTAGTGATTGAGAGAGGGAAATTTAATAACATTCCTTGCTTCATAAGATGATTTCTCACCTATGAAGCGGAGAAATCAAATAAAACATACAACTGAACAAAAAACATGATGTGAACTAAATATCATATATTATACAACACAAGCATTCGTACAAATAATTTACAAACTATAGCACACGAGACTTTAGGGCATCAACCCCAAAGATCCATACACGAGCATGTAGTCCCTCGTTCTCCAAAGATACTTGAGGATGTTCTTCACTGCGGTTCAGTGACCCTAGCCTGGGTTAGACTGATACCTACTGACTATGCCAACAACGTAGCAGATGTCTGGACTAGTACAGAGCATCACGTATATCAAACTGCCAACGGCAGACGCATATGGGGCCCGTCTCATCTCCTCAACCTCTTGAGGCATCTGAGAACACATGGACAAAGTGACTCCATGTCTGAACAGCAATAGGCCCCTCTTGGAGTCCTGCATCGAGTACTTGAGCAACATCTTGTCAATGTACGATGTCTGAGACAGTGCTAGCACTTTGTTCTTACGATCCCAAAAGATATGTATACCTAAAACAAACTGAGCCTCTCCCAAATATTTCATTTGGAATTGGGTCACTAGCCAGTTCTTAACTGCAGTCAGTAGACCTACATCATTCCCAATGAGTAGTATATCGTCTACGTACAACACGAAGAAGACTACTGAAGCGTTGATGATCTTCTTGTATACACAAGGTTCATCAACGTTTTGGTCAAAGCCATATGAATTGATCACAGTATCAAACCATATGTTCCAAGATCTAGATGCCTGTTTCAGCCAGTAAATGTACCAATTCAGCTTGCAAACTTTTTGCTCTTGACCTTGGGCCCCTCGGGTTGCACCATGTAAATGGTCTCCTCAAGATTGCCATTCAGAAAAGTCGTCTTGACGTCCATTTGCCAGTTCTCATAATTATAATAAGCTGCAATGGACAGAAGGATGTGGATCGACTTTAACATGGCAATAGGCAAGAAAGTCTCCTCATAGTCGACTTCATCTACCTGGGTATAACCCTTTGCCACAAGTCGAGCCTTGAAGGTTTGTACCTTCCCATCAGAACCCCTTTTGCCCTTGTAGATCTATTTAGAACTAATAGGTCTTACCCCATCAAACTGATCTACAAGACCCCATACTGAGTTGAAGTACATCGACTCCATCTTGTGATCCATGGCCTTGACCCATTCATCCCGGTCAACATTCTCCATTTCCTTCTGATAAGACAACGGATCCTCAATGTCGCCATCTGCTACCATAGTAAGGATTTTCGTGAAAGCTAGATAGCAAACCGGCGGGTTCGTAACCCTCCCACTATGTCGGGGTCTTTCAATTCTTGAGGTGGAACTGACCTACTAGATGAACTCCCATCAAGATGTAGCAGGCCCTTCAACAACTCTTGTTGAAGTTTCAGTAGTTTCATTGGAAAGCTCATACAACACGACTTTACTTCGTGGACTGTGCTCCTTATATGATCCTTCTCTAGGAAAGTAGCGTTCGTTGAAACAAACACCTTATTTTCCATTTGATCATAAAAATAACCCCCTCGTGTACCTTTGGGTTAGCCGACAAAGAGGCATATCCTCGACCGTGGTTCCAACTTCTTGGGATTGGCCTTAAGCACATGTACAAGGCAACCCCAAATGCGCAAGTGACGTAAACTAGCTTTACGCCCGTTCCAATACTCTAGAGGTGTTCTCACAACACTCTTAGATGGAACAGGGTTGAGTATGTATACCACAGTCTCTACTGCAAAAACCCAAAACAAGTTCGGTAAGGAAGCTTAACTTATCATCAAACGAACCATGTCCAACAAGGTTCTATTTTTCCTCTCTGCTACACCATTATGTTGAGGTGTACCCGACGCTAATAGTTGGAAAACGATTCGATATCTATCAAATATTCCTGGAATCCCGAGTCCAAAAACTCTCCACCTCGATCCGATCGAAGTGTTATAATTCGTCTATCCAATGCGTTTTCAACTTCAACTTTGAACTCTTTATACTTTTCAAAGGATTCAGACTTCCGTTGCATAAGATAAACATACCCATACCTGGAGTAATCATCAATAAAATTGATAAAATACTCATAGCTATCTCGGGCTCGCATATTCATAGAACCACAAAGGTCAGAATGTACTAACTCAAGAGGCTCCTTGGCTCTATAATCTTTTCCAATAAAAGTTCGTTTAGTCATCTTACCCTCAAGGAAAGACTTGCACATTGGTAAAGAATTTTCTTCTAACTCACTTAGAAGTCCATTCTTTACTAATCTCACAATTCTATTAAAATTGATGTGCCCTAAACAAAGATTCCAAAGATGGGCATTTTCTTTTGGAGAAATACGTCGATGTTTTGTTTGAGTTACGATAGTTTTAAACAATTCTGTGTTATGGAGGGAATTAATTGTTAACGGCCTTAGCACATATAAATATGATTCCAGATTTGCTGTACAAATAATAATACCAATAAACACTTTATCCACATTGAAAGAAATAGTGTATTTACACTGCAATAAATATTTTACATAAATGAGGTTCCTCTTATGTTTGGGAATAATATATACATCATTTTAAATTAGAAAGCTATTCTGTAAATCTGACTGGAGCACTCCCACTACCATAGCTGAGACGACGTGCCCGATGCCTACTCGCATCGTCAACTCACCAGCCTCCAGCTGTCGCCAGGATCTATTCCCCTGAAAAGAAGAACAAACGTGGTTAGTGGCGCCCGAATCTATTATCTAGACAGAATCATCATTCTCCGCTAAACAAGTTTCAAGTACAAGTAAATCATATTTACCTTTATCTGCATTGCCCTTAACCTTGGCGGCCTTCCTCTCTTTCAGATAGCAAGGATAGTTCCTCTTCTAGTGTCCATCCTGATTGTAATGGAAACACTTTCCCTTTTCAACCGATGAACGCCTTCTTGGGGCGACAGGCGGCGGGTTAGCAGGTGCCTTCCCTTTTCCCTTACCACCTTTCTTCTTCTTCCCCTATGCAGAGTTAGAAGTATAAGGTGCAGACTTCGTCCCTCAGGTCGAACCTCTATGGAACGTCCTAGAGGATGAAGCAATATATGCCTCACCCTTCTTCCTCTCCTTACATTTCAGTAAAGATTGATAGGTTTGCAACTCGTTGAGGAGAGTTGTAAGGTTATATTTCACTTTGTTAAGAATCACATTACTAACAAAGTGTAGGAAGCTTTACGGTAAAAAATGCAAGATTATGCTAACCTGGCTGTCCTCATTGATGGTAGACCTATTCAATTCTGCCATATTGAAGTGGACCATCATGAAGCACATGTTCACGAACAGAGGTGCCTTCTTCGATTTTGGAGTTGAATATATATTTAAGAGCCTCATATATAAGTTGTTCAGACGGTTGTCCAAAAATCCCCCGCAAGGACTCCATGATCTCATGCGCTGAGACCATAGGCTCATGTTTCTTGGCCAAGACTTCAGAAAGACTTGCCAAGATGTAGGCTCGAACCTTCTAATTCACCCGTGTCCATCACTCGTATGCCACCCAAACATTTCTAGCAGCATTTGGAGCTAGAATAAGAGGACAAACCTTCATAAGAGCAAACATGAGATCCTCAATGATTAGGATCGTCGTGATCATGTGTTTTCATGTCGAAAAATTGTCACCAATTAATTTTTCGGTGCTTAGCAAAGCTAATGTGGCTGTTGCCATTTTGAAAAATGGTGTTGCTGAAAATACAAACAAAACTTTATTAGATTTTGCTAAACCACTTTTAACCAATTAGTTTTGCAAACCAGTTTCAAGTACCCTAAGTGAAAGACTTCTATTTTACAATGATGCCCTAGTGAGGCAGGACAAACATCACCGATGGGGTGATCAGATGCCCTTCGCTAGTATGAGACATTCTCAACCATTAGGCAGAACCAACTCTTGGAACTGAAACTAACAACCACCATTTTTCGGTCTAGAACTGTTAACCTTTAACAAGTCCATGTAAGTGTGACCCCTCACTTTTGGTGCCAGAGTCCCGCCCTAATGAACCCACCGTAGGGAAAAAGTATATTAGAACAAGAGACTAAGTTACCTTATCCTCTTACAGGAGATTAAATAAAGAAACGCGCAAAACTGCCATCCTTTAGGGGGACACTCCCATTGTACCTCGAGGTGATGTGCAGTAACTTTATTCAACCTAATGAGAGAGACCGAGGGATATGCTGTCACAATTCCCGCTCCCACTTACTATAAACACTATCTCCATTCACTTTGATATTGACCTACGCAAACACTATCCATTAGGAGGACACGCCAAAGGTGCCTCGAGGCTGAGGGTAGATCTCATGGTGTGGGCTATTTAGGAGAAACGTGAAAAGTTTAAGTGAAGCATCTTATGTCCCAAGTACCTCCCACTGAATGTTCTACCTAGGGGTTCATTAACCTAGACAATCCAGCTATTGATTTTAGTCTAAGTCGTCTTTTTAAATCCCGCTAAAAAACAACATTTGTCTATGAAATATGAACAAGTTCAAGTAGTCACATTTAAACACTTTAATGGACTGTCCTTAACTTGCATGCATGCATCAAATCTAACTAATTCACCTATCTAGGTAAGTTCCTAGGTAGGGGTGTTATGTTTCTGTCAACTTAAATATCCCAGCCTAGACAGAACCCGCCTTAGACAAAAGGTTCCTTATAGATAGATTTGTTACACTTTAACCTTTTATTAGCCAATTTAATCCTATTAAACTGATTAAAAGATTAAAGCCTTATGGCTCCTAATCATATTAGAACCGTGATCTTAGGTCTATGTGATCCAAGTTTTAAACATTTAAAACCATGAATTAAACCTAAGTGAGCATGCATGTCTTTCTTATTTCTATTAGTTCTAATTTCTCTTTAACTTTTAAAAAGAAACAACTAAAAATCCATTGCACACAATAAGGTGTTTATAACATTTATAAAGTAACCTATGTGTCATGCTTCATGCAATGTCTGGTCATTACTATACATAACTTTTATATAACGCGTAATAACCAAAGCAAACATGATATCATTCACCCTTATACTATAACAATTATAATATAAAGATGATGCATGTCAATGCTTTTTATGCATGCATAAATATAACTCTTATATTATATGATGCATGAGCATGCTCTTACATAATTAAATCATACTTCTCTAAATTATAATATTTACAATAAAAAGATGATGCATGACCAATGCATAACCTAAGGTGGGATTTACTGTATGTGCATACCATATGACATATAAAAAACCATACATCGCATGTAATAAATTAAGGATTAATAGACCGGGATGAGCCTTTACAAAAAAAAAGGGAATGAAATAACCCTATCTATTACATTTTTCACTGAGCGAACCGGGTCTTGAACCGCCAAGAGGACTCCATTATGTAGTAAACACCAAAGGTAAACGATCCCCCAGTGTGAACTAGACGATAAGCACAAAAAACTAAACGATCGCTTATACGACAACGAGGCTGTGAAGCCTGATCGTCTAGGCGATCGCTTAACGCGACAAAAGGTAAACGATTTACCGTGTGTTGCTAAGTGATCGTTTAGTCAGTTACTAAGCAATGAAGCTTGCTGAGTTAAACGATCGTCTAGTGCGCGTGCGCATTAAATGATACGTGAGCATCCCATCATTTACACGACCTGATAACTCAGCGATTGCTTATCCTATCGTCTATACGACCCGATCAACCCTTGATCGTCTCCTTCCTCGAAGAATTGCAACCCTTTCTTCGATCTTCGTCACAAACGACTCAAGACTCAAACTGACCTCGAATTAAAACTTGATAACGATTAATAATGCCCAAAAACGCAGGGGCCTTTACAATCAACCGAAAATGTAAAAGAATTAAATCAAACCGAGGCTAACAGCCACGAAAACATCCATTAATCCACACATCCACAACAATTTAACGATTAAACAGAGCAGACATACACCCACTAAGAACATATATGTAATTTGTTGCAACTATGAAATTGGAATATCAGAACCTGGCTCTGATACCAATTGAAGGAACTTTTAACGAAGAGCATCCATGAGCGCGTTCAGATCTTTCCGATTTCAGCGTGACCGAAATATAACACATACATTCCAACAGACAGTTATGCAAATTAACATTAATTAACGACATGCTTCGAACACTAAAATACAAGGGGAAAAAGTTCTCATACCAATTGAATACTCTCTTCAAACGTCAAACTCAGAAGCAGTGAAAGAACCTCTACTCGAACTCTATCGCCTAGCAAAACAGTCGGCTGCGGCAACACAATCGTCTATACGAACGACAAAAACACAAATAGTCACGAACAAGTGAACAATGGGGACGACACCACCAATTGGAGCCCTTGGTATTCTCGGAGTGAGAATCCAAAGTGTGGTCTTTGGTGAATTTGGTAGAGGTAGAAGAAAAGACAGATCATGTAGACGATAAGTAAGTGGGAGAGAAAGAGCTATCATATAGCAAGGGTGCTTATCGTTTAGAAGAAGTTACATGATCGTGTAGGTTTTACTAAGTGATCGTTTAATAAAAGGTAATGATCTTTTAGAAAATGCAGCACACTATGAGATCGTTTAGGAAAGCTAAGCGTTTGTTTAGGGATAGGCATGCGATCGTTTAGGTGCTAGTGTGCGATCGTTTAGACAATGAGCTACTATCGTATAGGCTCTCAAGCTAAGCGATCATTATGTTTTCACACCAATTGCAAAATTTCAAACTTTTTGCAAAATGAAACAACTTTTCATTTTATTCTTTGTCTACAATAACCGACTTCGGATTCTCCCACTAACGCACGACCAAGGAGAGGTTTTTGGCCAATTATCATATAATTAATCAATTTAATAATTAATGA
This sequence comes from Benincasa hispida, assembly GCF_027475165.1. Taxonomy (NCBI): domain Eukaryota; kingdom Viridiplantae; phylum Streptophyta; class Magnoliopsida; order Cucurbitales; family Cucurbitaceae; genus Benincasa; species Benincasa hispida. The sequence continues at coordinate 28,908,292 of NC_143489.1, read as the reverse complement.
ATATAACCATATTATATTCTTACCCTATAGTTTGATATCACATATCTACTATAGTAATGTCGCCTCCACTTGATATAAATCATATTTATATATAATTCCCTCCACAATAATGTATTTTATACATTTAGTCAATTATATCATATATAATTAACCAGTCCAATTATATCATATATAATCGAACTCCCTATTGTCAATTTGAACATTTCAAACTGGTCCAAACATTGATTCTCGACTTTATCCAAGCTACCTAAGAGACCTAATGGACTTGTGGTTCAAAGTTCTAACGGTACGTGAATAGCTGACTAAACTCTTTAGCCATGAGATCTACCATCCGTTAACTGCCAGGGATACCACTAAAGACCAACAACTGAACTCTTCTCACCATAAATATATTTTTGTGTCCATCGGATATAACAATCATGAGTATGATGACTCTTCACAGATGCTCGTAAGTACAGTTGGGCTAATTTACCGTTTTGCCCCTGTAGTTACATCTCACTCCTTAAGTACCACTGATTCCTCTAATGAACAATACAACATAGTCCAACTATGTGTGAACACCTCTTGAGCCAAGAAAAGGTGTGTAGCACCACATCATTCAAGCCTTAAAATAAGCCCTTAAGGGAGCTATCTATCAACTAGCCCTTGCCTCGAAGAAGAAGTGAATTTCATCTTGTATAGCTGAGTTCCCAACTCCCAAATCAGACGAATTCTCAAAATGGTAGGTTTGAGTCGACAACCTGGCCATTCGCACCCATACAAATCAAATGACCGCTCTCAATGGCAAGAGTTTCCAACTCACTTAGGATTGAGGTCATATTACCTATGGTCATTCTAGTAAAGTGAAATATCTATCATGAATCGTGTTATATAACGAGATGTAAACACTTTGTGGTCAGGTCTTATACAAGCTCTTGTATAGGACGCCCCAACTCGTATGTCCCTTACACGAATGATCAGGATCAGACCATCTGTGACAAGTCACAACACTTATGACCATTCCACAAAACGGGTCGCATCCGTAGCGTTACCAGGATAAGGTTTCCCTCTTATATCCATATACTACATACCATTTGGGCTATCAATCAAGACATGATCCACTTGTATGTCATCACATACAGGTTTAAGTTACATACATATAACTAGGGATTTTATGTTTATTGGTTTGTGGTAAAGTAAATAAGACATACAACTGAGCAAAAAACAAGATGTGAAGTAAATATCATATATTATACATCACAAGTGTTCATACAAACAGTTTACAAACTACAGGACACGTGACTTTAAGGTATCAACCCCAACAATTAGTACACAACAAGCATCCTAAAGCTGTCAATTCTCTTGGTGTATGACTTGCAATACATAAAAAAGGTATGAGATGGGCCTCTATACCGAGCTCTTATGGAGGTCATGATCATATCTTGCAGTTGTTAGACTGAAGTTGATTGCTGCGGTTGGCTGTCCTGCAACATGATCTTCCATTTGTCATGTGCCTTGACAATAAGAGTTTGACTTGATTCAGTAGTCTCACGAGTCTGCATCTACTCTCTTAAGGCAACGATCTCATGATCTCACTCCTCTTCAACTTCCCTCAGAAAATTTATTTTTCTTTTCCATCTGCCATCATGATAGACATCACATCCATGTATGATTCCCTCTTTGACTTGCTGGAGGTAGAAGTAGAGTTGTGAAACAAGGAATTTTACTTGATGATAATCTCGCCTTTAGGAGACTCTGTCATTTGTTTCAAGATGTTATGCATGATGATGGAACCTTGCTCTTACTCTTGCGTAACCTTCTTTGAGCGACTGCGGGTAACAGGTCCCATGACAGCAGTTACTTTGAATGTAGCTTTCTTTGGTGCCATTGATTTTTTTGAATGTTGGGAGAGAGATGAGAGGTAGAAAGGTCTCACTGGGCGTGCCAATTTGTTCGTACGAGGTTTTTGAAGAAACTTGCTTTGTGGAATTTGAACTTGTGCTGATGTTGATGTTGATGTTGATTTTATGCGATGTGGTTCGATCTCTAGTACTTGATCCTCTGATTCTCTCTCCGTTGAAAGCACACACTTGACTTAAAGAAGCGAAACGCGTGATGTTCTTGAAGTTGAAGTCTTGGAAGAGTTTTTGTATCTTTAGGAGACTTGTGTCTTCAGGGAGTGTGCAACTTCAGGAGTCCAGGAGTCTTTTGATTGTTAGGAAAATTCTCTCTAAACTCTCTGGAGTTGAAAATTTCTGACCTCTCAAATGAAGAGAACTCTTTTATTTATAGAGTTCTCAGGTGAGCTTGGTTAGTCCATGGATTTGGTCTTGGGCTCATTTAATTGGATTTGGGCCTAATCTGGCATTTGGGCCAAATTAAGCCTATTTTTAGGCTCAATGGATACTAGCCCAAATCATAATATCAAATTGAACCAATCATCCAATCCAATGGTCATGATGAAAACAAATGGCGTCATCGGAATCTACCAATTTGTATCTTCAATTTCAACATGGGACACATGTCAGCTTTTAATTGGTCCTACATTAGATGATTTGTAAATTTGTCATTAATTTGGTAAACAACGTGGCAATTTGTAGGGATGGAAATGGGGCTAGGACGGGGTGAGGATGCACTCCCCATCCCCATCCTCATGGAGATTTTTTAAACCCCGTTTCTACCTCATTCCTAGTTTTGGGGGGTCGGAGAATCCCCATTCAGGGATTCGGGTCCCTGCAAAAAAAAACTCCCCGCTTTTTATTTTTTATTTTATTATTTTTATTATTTAAAATTAACTAAATTTAGTATTTACATTGAAATTGTAAATTTTATGTAAGAAATTAGTATTATTGTTAAATATATTTGTTTAAATTAACAATTAAAAAATATTTAATTTTTTAATTATAAATTAATAAAAATCAAAATTAATATATTAGAAAATTAAAATTAAAAAAATTGAACAAATAGCTTTTCAGCTACTATTTTAGTAGTTATATATATATATATATATATATATATATAATTAAAAAATCAAGACAGGGGTAGAGATTGGGTTCGGGGTTGGGGATAGGGCGGGGATCCCCTCCTCATTCCCAGTCGGGGACCTAATTAAATCCCTGGTTTGACCCCCGTACTCGGTCAAATCGGGGATTCCTCGCCCCGATCGGGTTGAGGACCCATGGGGACTCGACCCAGAGGGGAATTTTGCCATCCTGGCAATTTGTGATTCGTCCAAAATTTGAAATATATTGAATGGACAAAAGTGGGAAGATGAAATTTACTATAATTGTGACAAAAGGGGAATGGTTTTGGTGAAGAGTGCATATAGCTAGGAATGCTCACTGCAGTTGAGGGAGTCAAGTTTTGCCTCATCCCCTATGTTTTGATTGCATGGTAGAAATACTTGTAGCACATCAAATTATCTTCTAAAGTGAAAAATCTAACTGATGAAAAATCCTTAATGTTTTTTTTAATGATAATAGCATTCTTTTATATGTCACAAATAATTGCGTGGAAAATGTTAATGAGTAGTGAAATTAGTAATACTTATTTAAAGAAAATACGAAGTAGCAAAAAAAAAACAAAACTTCAAATAAGGTATAATAATTGAAAAAAAAATGGTGGTCTTTATTATAAATATGTTACATTAGGTATAATGTAGATGCCCAGTATTAGTGTCCATTTGCCATTTGTCACTTAATCCATTACTCAATGTATTTTCCATGTGTCTCAAGATTACATAGTATAAGTGTCCATGTAACCCACCTCATACTTGCCAAATTGCATATAAATAGTGGCATTTGGTGGGTTTTGAAAGACACACATAGTGGTGGTCAATCTAGAAAGATTGGAGAAAGTAGAGAAATTCATTCTTTGTTATTTTATTTACTTTTTGTTATTTATTTATTTTATATATTTATATTTATTTTATTATATATTATTATTATATAATATTTCTCCATATTCATGTTCTCATTGTGCGCCATTGTGCTCCTCAAATTCACAACACGTTATCAACATGAGCTCCTATCATTTTCCTCGCTAAAGGTAGGTCCTAAAGTGCTGTCATGACAAATCTCACAAAATTAGAATTTTTCGCCCTTGATATTAACTACAATAATTATTTGTCATGGGTACTTGATGCTGAAATCCACTTAGATGCTATGAATCATGGAGAGACTATTAAAGAAGGAAATACGACATCCAGTTAAGACAAAGCAAAAGCTATGATTTTCTTACATCATCATCTCCACGAGGGATTGAAAATGTAGTATCTTACAATAAAAGATCCTCGTATGTGGTGGAAAATTTTGAAAGAGAGGTATGATCATCACAAAACAATTATTTTTCCTAAAGCTCATTATGAGTTGATGCACTTGAGGCTACAAGATTTCAAATCAGTAAGTGATTACAACTCCGCATTATTCAAAATCAGTTTGAAAATGTTGTGATGGAGAGAGAAAATTACTGATGCGGATATGTTAGAGAATACACTTTCTACATTTCATGTCTCGGATATGCTCTTGCAGCAGCAATATCGAGAGAAAGGTTTTAAACAATATTCTGGACTAATTTCATATCTTCTCATGGCCAACTAGAATAACGAGTTATAATGACAAATAATGAATTTCAACCAACTGGGATGACACCATTCCCTGAAGTGAATGCTGTAAATTTTAATAATAAACGTGGTTGAGGTTGTAATCGTGGCAGATGAAGAAATAATTATTATTTTCATTGTGGTCGTTCTAATCATTCAAATGTCAAAAAAAATCACACAAAATGATGATCACAAAGGAAAAACTCCACAAGATAAGAGTTCAAAAAGTGTTGAAAACAAATGCTTTTGATGTGAAATGACCGGGCATTGGTCACGTACCAGTCGTACGTTAACATATTTAGTTGATAGAGATCAAGCATCTCTGAAGACAAAAGAGAAAAATATTGAAGCAAATTTTGCATACCAGGACAACGACATATTTGACTCATCCCATATGACAAATTTGGATGTGGCGGACTTCTATGAATCTCTTGAAGAGAAAATCGACAGGATTAATGGAACATTAAGTGTTTCCTTTTGACTTTGAAAATATCTAGATTTCATGTTATTTTTTTTTATTCATCTCCATGTTTTTTTCCTCTTAGTAGATGTTAAACTTTATATATTCCAAATGTTGTTTTCTTATAGTAATTATTTTCTTTTAATGAAGAAACCTGGATAATTTTCATATGTTGGATGACTAAAAAATGAGTAAATAAGATCTATGTCTGGTAGACAGTGCAACTACACATACAATACTTACAAGTAGAAATTTTTTTTTCAACCTGACAATACTAGAAGCAAAAATCAATACAATATCAGGTTCTGCAAGCCTAATTGAAGGATTTTGAATAGCAAATATTATTTTTCCTAAAAGAACAAAATTTGCATTTAACAATGCATTGTTCTCTAGTCAATTAGAGAGAAATCTACTTAGTTATAAAGATATACATTGTAATGATTATCATATTGAGACTGATAGAAAGAATAATATGGAGTATCTTTATATCATATCTACTATCTCATATGAAAAACGTATACTGGAAGAGTTGCCTGCTTTATCTTCTGAATTATATTATACTCATATACGAGTAATTGAAACATATGCAACAATGAATCTGAACTTTATGAATCCAGATATATTTACAATTTGGCATGATAGATTAGGTCATCCATGGTCTATAATGATGAGAATAATTATTGAGAATTCAAATGAACATCCATTGAAGAGCTAGAAGATTCTTCAATCTAATGAATTATCATTAGACCATCACCAGTTAAAATAGGAACTGAATCACTTGCATTTTTTCAATGAATCCATGGTGATTTATGTGGATCTATTAACCCACCAAGTGGTCCATTTAGATATTTTATGGTATTAATATACACATCCATCGGATGGTTAGATGTATGCTTATTATCAAGTTGAAATTTTACATTTGCAAGATTACTTGCTCAAATAATTAAGTTAAGAGCATAATTTATTGATTATACAATCATTCATCTTGATAATTTTGGTGAAATTACATCCCAAGCTTTTGATAATTATTGTATGTCAATTGGGATAAATGTTAAACATCATGTTGCTCATATTCATACACAAAATGATTTAGCAGAATCATTCATAAAACGTTTGTAGTTAATTGCTAGACCATTGTTTATGAGACCTAAGCTTCCTACATCTGTATAGGGACATATTATTTTGCATGCAACGTCACTTATACGTATTAGACCAGTATCTGATCATAAGTACTCGCCATTACAATTAGCTTATGGCCATGAGCTAAATATTTTCCATCTAAGAATTTTTGGATGGGTCGTATATGTTCCAATTGCTCTACCACAACATACTAAGATGGGTCCTCAAAGGAGGTTAGGAATAGATATTGGATATGATTCCACATCAATTATCAAATATCTTGAATCCCTAAATGGTGATGTATTTACTGCAAGATTTGCTGATTTTCATTTTAATGAGAAAAAATTTTCAACATTAGGAGAAAGAAATTACAGGAAATGCATAGTTATTGTCTCATTAGATCCCTATACAGATCAATGTGAACTTGAAGTTCAAAAAATAATTCATTTGCAAAATATAACAAATAAATTATCTGATGAATTTATAGATGCAAAGATAGTAACTAAGTCACATATGCCAGCTGCAAATGTTCCATCGAAAATTGATATCCCAACACAAGAAGTTGTCACTAATGAGTCTGGAACATACAAGAAGTGTGGTAGACCAGTGGATTCCAAAGATAAAAATCCTCGAAAATGAAAACTAATTAATAGTAAAAAAGACTTGGTCGATGATGTAAATACCCATGAAGAAATTCTTGACATGACTAGTGAGGAAAGTGAAATAACTAAAGAAAATAATGAGATTTCAATAAACTATGTCATGACAGGAAAAAGATGGAACCGAACTCATGTAGTTATTTCCAAAATTTTTTCATATAATGTTGCTCTTGATATTATATTTGAAAATGAGGATCTTGAACCGAAATTTGTTGAAGAATGTCAACATAGAAAAGTTTGGCTTCAGTGGAAAGAAGCAATCGAGACACAATTAAACTCACTTTTAAAATGTCAGATTTTTTTATCAACAGTCCAAACACCAGAAGGTGTCAAACCTATGGGATACAAATGGGTATTTGTGAGAAAAAGAAATGAAAATAATGAGGTCACACGATATAAAAGCAAGACTAGTTGCACAAGGTTTTTCACAAAAACCTGGTATTGATTATGAGGAGAAATATTCTTCGATGGTGGATGCAATTACACTAAGATATTTAATTGGTCTGATTGTGTATGAAAATCTGGACATGTTTCTTTTGAATGTAGTTACAACATATTTATATGGATCTCTTGATAATGATATTTATATGAGAATCCCAGAAGAATTTAAGGTACCTGAAATATATAAATCAAATCCTCGGGAATTGTATTCAATAAAGTTACATAGGTCATTATATGGATTGAAACAATCAAGACGAATGTGGTACAATTTTCTGAGTGGATATTTGTTGAAAGAAAGATATCAAAAGAATCCAATATGTCTATGTGTTTTATAAAGGAATCACAGTCATGATTTGTTATTATAACTATATATGTTGATGATTTAAATATAATTAGAACTCTTGAAGAGCTTTCAAAGGCAATAGAATATCTTAAAAAAGAATTTGAGATGAAAGATCTCGGAAAAAAAAAAATTTAGTAGATGTGATATTTGTTCATCAGTCAACTTATACAGGAAAAAATTTAAAAATATTCTATATGGACAAAACACATCCATTGAACATTCCAATTGATGTTCGTTAATTGTGAAGAAAAATATATTTCGACCTCGAGATGATAATGAAGAACTTCTTGGATCTAAAGTACCATATCTTAGTGCAATTGGTGCACTTATGTATCTTGCTAATAATACAAGACCAAATATTACATTTTCAGTAAATTTATTAACAAGATATAGTTTTCTCCATTAAAAAGACATTGGAACGAAATTAAGCATATACTCCGTTATCTCTAAAGAACGTTCAACATGAATTTGTTTTATTCAAATAAATTAAATTTTAATCTAGTTGGTTATGTAGATTCTAGATATTTATCTTATTCACACAAAGCTAGATCTCAAACAGATTATCTGCTCACACGTGAAGGAACTGCTATATCATGGTGATTGGTGAAACATACCATAACAACCACTTCCTTAAATCATGTTGAAATTCTTGCAATTCATGAGGCTAATTGAGAATGTGCGTGGCTAAGATCAATGATTCAACACATTCGTGGAACATGTGGTTTGTCTTCTAGTAAAAGTCTTCCGACGATATTATATGAAGACAACATAGCATGCATACCCCAAATCAAAGGAGAATATATTAAAGGAGATAGAACAAAACATATTTCACTTAAACTTTTATACACTCATGATCTTGAAGAAAATGACGATATCACTATACAATAAATTTGTTCAAAAAATAATATGGTAGACTTATTTACAAAGGCATTACCTACCGCAATTGTTGAAAAATTGGTGTACAACATTGGAATGCAGCGACTTAGAGATCTCAAGTGATGTTTCCATGAGAGAGAGTAAATATACTTTTTAACAGTATCAGATTATATGGAATATGTACTCTTTTTCCTTCACTAGGATTTTTTTCCCAGTGGGTTTTTTCCTAGTAAGGTTTTAACGAGACATATTTCATATACAATGACCATCTAAGAGGAAGTATCATAAATATGTTAAATTAGGTGTAATGTAGATGCCCATTATTAGTGTTCATTGGTCATGTGTCACTTATCCATTATCTCATGGGTTGTCCATATGTCTCAAGATTACACATTATTAGTGTCCATGTAATCCACCTTCTACTTGCCAAATTATCTATAAATAGTGGCATTTGGTGGATTTTGAAAGTAACATATTTGTAATCAATCCAAAAAAATGGAGAAAATTGAGAAATCCATTTTTTGTTATTTATTTATTTTATTATATATTATTATTATATTATATTTTCTCCATATTTGTGTTTCGTTGTGTTATTGTGCTCTCAAATTCACAACAGTCTCATCTCTATTTAAAAATAAAAGTAAAAACTTTATGATATTTTGTTCAACCCATGATTTGAGCTCGGGTGGAGTGGGACCGCACAACATTTGAAAATTGTGCTAAGGGGCTATTTGGATTGAGGTTTTTTTAATGCCCAAGATTAAGGATGCCTGAGAGTTATATGTCTGGGAATAAAAATGTTGGGAATTAAGGATGACTATGTTTGGTACATGGAAAAACAATGCTTGAAAGTAGTATGTTTGGGAATTAAAGATAACCATGTTTGGTTGTATTTTCTAAATGTATTGAACTCTTTATTCAATATAAATGGTGAAGGATGTGTAATATCATTGACATTGTCAAAGAAACAAATTAATAAACACGTCGTGTGCACTACCAAACTGCAAGAAAAACAAGGATGATTGTAGAATACAATTTGCAAATTTTTGTAGAAGAATAAGAAGTGAGTAATAAGCAATAATCCAAAACCTCGTAACTAGCCCGAAAGGAATTCCAATTCTAAATTTGATAATCCCCAAATAAAGGGCCGAAAAATCTCATCTCCCCCACCACTCTAAATCCTTCCATACATGAAACTTCAAATAGAGACCTCTAGGAAGGTTGATGGACATAAGCTTGGTAGGTGGTGCTTTTGGAGATTTGACGGACAGGAAACAAGGAAAATTCAGCAGAGACCAAGGAGATATATGGATGATCAAAGCCTCGGTTGAAAAACATGTACAATAAATCAAAGGTCATAGGGTAACACACAACCATCTGAAAAGTCCCAATCTGCCCCATGGCTGAATTCTTTTTTGTGGTTATTCTGCTATTGTTGTTAGAAAGGAAAAAAACAAATAATAAAAACAAGTTCTCGCTTATTTCATTAGACAAGCCTTAATTTGATTTTTGAAGTGAGAAAAAAGACATAAATGGAGATTGAAAAAATGCAAGTACCAACAGGGGAGCAAAAAATCAGTGCAATGTAGTAGGAGGGAAGTGTCAGCGGAACGAGAGAAAGAGAGACGACAGCAACAAGACTGAACCAGAGAGATAGGTGGCAACATTGAGCTGTTGGAAGGAAGGAAAATGTTGGTAAGAAGGAGAAAAAGAAGTGAAAACCCACACAACATGTATGTGATTCCTTCACTTTTGTGGATAAAAGATTCCCGGAAAATGCTTTTTCAAGATAAATAAACAAAGTCCACAAACCAAACATGGGCTTTGTAAGCCTATTCCCATTTCCACCTTCTTTTCCTTCCAACCAAACGGCCCATTAAAAGAATAGTAATATCGTGAATATAATATAATCAATATTAAAAAAAAATTTCTTATGCGTTTTAATAAAGACAAAAAACATTTTCAAAAGAATTTCTTCCTCCTAATTTCATATAAACAAACATTAATCTTCTATAAACCTAAAGAAAAGAAGACTCTAAATTCACGTGGAAATATTCTTTCGGTAAAAATATTTATATATGCTTATGATGTCATTTAATAATCATATAGGTCAGGATTTTGAGTTTCATCTTATAGTATCAGACCTGAGTGTTAGTTCTTACCTCATATTTGATTGAATTACACACAATTCTATGGTTAATTAAATCATCAGGTCCTATGAATTACTTTGATTCACACCTTATGCATAGTAATAGCTAATAACAATAAGATATATCAACTGATTCGATTATATATATATATATATATATATATATATATATATATATATATATATATGATAAATATCAACTAGAATGTATCAATTACACAGGTAGATTAATAAAAAAAAAAAAAAAACAACTATATAAAAAATTAGTTTTCTTGTAAGTCACACTTACAAAAATTATTATTTTTTTTAAGAGGTATTGTATGAACATTATGCCAGTTAAACTACGCTCTTGTTGGTCACCTACAAAAATTATTACTTTAAAAAATTAAATCATCATATGCATTTGAGTGTCACTCCTTAAATGATTTGGATTTTTAAATGAATTATATCAATCAAAAGATTTAAATGTGAAATATTGTAGTTTTTATAATGTTATCTATTTTTACTTATCAATGATTGATATTTCAAACATTATATACAAAATCCACTATCATTATAAAATTATAAAATTATTAGAAAACAACAAAGTTGAAAAAGAATGGTTAAGAAACTCTTAAAACCTTAAACATTAGCCAAAACAAACAAAATTCCCATAAATTTCTTACCCTTTTATGATTGATAATAGCTGGGGTGCAATTTGGAGACAAGATGAAATCATCCTCCACAAACTACATTACCAATCTATTATTCTTTAGTTGAACAAATTTCCATTTCACATTCCCTTGTTGGTTTCAAACAAGAGGATAAAGATATTATTTATGGTTATCAATGGCTTTGCCAATCATCCACTACACACAGAATATTTTAGAGATACCTTCATTAAAGTGAATACAAATTTGGGTGCATGTATAGCTTACTTTTCTCTCAAATCCATCATTATTTTTCCGATAATTGGGTCCCTTTTATTTTCTCTTTATGCTTTAAAATTTCAGGTTTTCTCATTTATACATAATTGGTGGTTCCCTTTTTTTAGGGTAAAGCCAATTTAAATAGGTGTTTTGATATGTATAGCTTTCATATAAAAATAAACATAGATTATATTAATGTAATTGATTTTGAAATTGTGTTTATAATAAGTTTTAAATATATTTTTAGATTTATTCAGTGTTATTTAATTGAAAAGTTTATCATTGGTAAGAAGGGAAGAATCTATTTTCATTCATATCGGTCAATTAAAACCCCAATTAATAATTTTATATATTGAAACACCCTAAATAAGTTTGACTTCTTAAGATAGTGTCCCTTTGAACTTTGACACTAAGTTGGATCTTAAAATTAATTGATTCACGGCAGGAATAACTCATTTATCTTATAAAGATAGGTAAATTTCATGATTTTGGATGTGTTTAGAATTTATTTTCAAGTGTTTAATTTTTAAAATAAGTCATTTTGAAAAAAAAATCAAGTGTTTGATAACTATACTCAAAATAGATTTTGGAAAAATTAGTTCATAAAATAAGTTGGTTTAGGATAAACATCTCAAATCAACTTTCCAAAAAATGATTTCTAAATGTTTAATATTAATCCTTCCCTAATTTGTATGATTTTTAAAGTAACGACCAAAATGCTCAAAGTCATCTATCTAATTTCCACTATGTTGTCTTGGCTACCACCACCTTTTATCGGCCAATTTTAGCTACCACCCCAACCACCGTCGTCAGACAACTTCAGAAACCACCATCAGTCGCTAACTCTAGCCATCGCCATCGTCGAAACCACCTTTGACCACTGTCGTCGTTCAACTTCATGCGACCACCTTCGACCAATCTTCAAAAGCCACCACCATTATTGCCCACTGCCACTGACGACCATTCAACAGTTTATAGTATTTTATAGTCGTTCATTATAGTAATTTGATATTAATAAAAACACCTTTAATATATAATAAATCAAACAAACTTATATATAAAAATACTTTTGAAAATAATAATATTTTTATTTTAAACCAATTTTATCAAAATTGTTTAAATTAAAATAAATTTTTGAAAAACATTTATTCTAAGTGAATCAAAACAGACCTTTTTTTTGACGTGGAATTCTCAAAAGTCTCGAGTATGTGAACTCTTCCAACATGCATAGGCCATTAGCAAGAAGAACTCCACGATCATCTTCCCCACTAACATATATACAATCTAAACTCCTACAATTAGGTCATTTCAAAGTTCTTTATTGTCATGCTAATGAAACCAATACACTAGCACCAAGAGATACCCCAACATGAATAATGCTAGAGAAAAGTAGGTCAAGAAGAACAACAATTAAGCTTCACTTGCCAAGAACACTACAATTTAGAGTTCCACATTAAGCTTAGAGATCTCCATTACTCCCTCAAACGCTGATCATTGTAAGTAGCTTAATTAGTTCAAATTTACCACTTAAAAAGTTAACATAAACTTAATTCATTAATATATTCCTTAAAGATTATCGTTAGTTCAAATTCCTAGGCTTGAATTATAATAATAAAAAAAGAGTTTAAAATCCATCTATCTTTATTTTCTAAAGTCGCGATGCTCGTTGAGAAGGTGTTTATCCTAGTTGGGTGAACATCTTATTTACCTCATGACATTCCATCTCTCTTTTGAGTGCAGAATTGATTGAAGGTAAATTATTGATTATAATTTTCTTTGCCTAGTATCAACTTTCATATATCTCCCCCATGTTGTTTAATTACTCTTGATATAAACTCTCATCACTTTCATTTTACTGAATATCATTTATTAGGGACAACAATCTTGTAAATATATCTCCACAATGTTATAATATTATCTTCACTAATATACTCAGAATTTTTTCTTTAACTAGCTAAGGTGGGACTTTCTTTGCATTTCCAACAATCTTCCGAACCACTAAGAGTAGTCTCTCCTTTCTAGCTAGACTCATCAATTTCTTTGTTCGATATAGGAATGTTCAAATGATCCGACAACCCGAATAACTCGGACTATCGAATCCAAATTGTAATGATTGGGTTGGGTTAGTTTTAATTTTGGGTTGTGTTGGGTTGAATTTTTTTTTATGTTTTTTTCGGGTTGTACTTCTAAAATTTCGGGTTGACCCATCGCAACCCGAATTCTAATATTATTAACATATATATTATAACTTATAAATATTATAAATCATATAAATTTTTATGATGTTTGTATGAAGTTTGTAATAGATATCTTGGATTTTGATATTTAACATTTGTGTTTTATGAAATTTTAATTATTAGTATGTGTTGTACAAAAATTTAAATATTTTAAGTTAATAAAAAAAATATAATAAAATAAAAGAAAAAGAATAAATAACCTGAATTGATTGGGTTGGGTTGGGTTGGAGACCTAATTTGGGTCATTTGGGTTGCTAACCCAACCAACCCGAATTTTTTGGTTTGTCCAAAAAATCCCCCAACCCAACCCATGTATACCCCTAGTTCGATATCATAGGATTCTACCCACGGCTAAGGCAGAGGCATGACTTTGATACACATTCTTGTTAGATATAATATTGACCCACCAAATATTTTCACCATTGTATGATATTGTCCATTTCTTGGGTTTAAGTCTCTAAAAGGCTACTATTTAGAGGTGAGCATCGGTCGGTTGGAATTGGCTTTCCAACCAAATCACCACCAAATCGACTTCCGTTAGTAAATTTGTAAACCAACCTTGACCATCAAGGAGTAAAAGTCGGTCGATTTTATTCTTTAATTTTTTTTAAATTTGCTGATTTGAAATTTTCCCAAATCGAAACTGACTGGCCCCTCTCCTTCTCCGACCGATCGACTTTGTTTTGGTTGGTCGGTTCCGTTTTTTGGTCTATCATACTCACCCCTATGGTACTATTAGAGATAATTTTTCTCATTTTATATACTCGTAGTCTATCCCTTTATCTAATTAATATTGAAAATTCGTCACATTCCCTATTAAATCTATAGAACCTTAACAAAATAATGAAAAACAAAAACAAAAGACAAGGTTAAGAGATCATAACCTAATTAAACATTGAAAATTTGAGATTGTTGACACAAATAAAATTTTCAAAATATATAATGAATATATGGATCTATTTTGGAGAGAGAGAGGAGGAAAAAAAAAAAAAAGTGACATAATGAAACAACATTTAGACTTTAGAGCTGTCCAGCTGTGTGGTATGATGAATAATTTAGAAATGTTTCAAACATTTACACAACATTTTACCAAATCCAAATCCAAATATAGATCTCCATGTCCCTCCCTTCCAACCCTATTTAATTAAACTTCTCTCTCCCCTCCCCTCTTCCTCTATACCCCCTCTCTCTATTCCTCTCTAGCTTCTTCCTTTGAAAATTCTTACACAAAAATTGAATTTCACAAGGGAAATGGAAAGAAGGGTTCTAGTTTAAGGATTTGTTTGTGGGTTTTATTCAAATACCAAGGAATAAAATTTAGTAGCTTATACAGTTTTATATTTGTTGCATGAATGATTAATTTTAGGTAGGAGCTCTCTTCAGTTCATCCCCAGACAGGTAGAAGGTCAAACGATTGCTGCTCGTTCGTTAGTTCAATAGCTCATCATCCTCTAAACCTCCATAATTTTGATATTGAAGCTGTGTGATGGGCTCCTGATCTAACGATGTAGGAGCGATCTTTGATCATCGTTGTCATGTATTGGACTGAAGGGAGCTCCTTTGTTTTTACTTAAACTTTTGAGCTGATTTGTGATTTAACATAATACTAGAGTAAAGACCCTAATTCATTTTTTATTCAATTAATATACTTTTTTTTCTACTCGTAGAATTTTCTATAAATTTCCAAGTTTATTAAGATTTTAAATTAGGTTGATTATGAGATCAAATTAATCATCCAAATGTAGATCTCTCTCTCTTTTGTGGATACATTTGGTAGGGGCAGCTTTCTCAGGGTCCAAATCTTTTGGGAGCTGTGTTATTACTTTAAATTTATGATTTTTTTCAATTCACTATTTTTCTTGGTGAGTCTGGGATGGATTTCATTGTAAATTATATGAAAAGAGTGGTCTTATTTATCTAAAGTTTCAAAATGGTTGCTTAAATTAAGAATATTCAGAAATTAAATTTGTAGCTACTAAGAATTTGAATAATTTTTAGTATGTTTGTGTTTTATCTTTTCATTTTTGAGGAGTTACCTTTTTATATGGTTATAATAAATTATATAGTTGGCCTCTTCTTCTCGATTTTTCTTCTATATTTTCTCCATTTGATTTTGGTTTGCTGAGAGCTCATCTAAATATGTGTAGCTGATTGTTGTTTTATAGGTATTATGTTAACTAGCTATTGAATCCTTGTTGTGACAATTGTGTAGTTTGTTATCAATTTGTTCAAAGCGGATAATTGTTTTTAGGTCATTGTTTATAGTAGCGTGTCACGATTACCTACTATCGTATTGTTGCATTTTCAAGCTGAACTCATTTGATGCTATTATTGTTTCTATCAATTTGATCATCTACGATCATTATTCGGGCTTCTTTACTCTTCTTACCCAGCTTACTACTATCTTTTGTAATTTTTATTATATACCAAAGTTCTAGTCGTATTTATATATAACTGTTTGTAGTCAATTATAGTACAAGTCATTTGCTAGTGCTTTACAATTTCTATATTCAATGTATTTCCCTGATCAAGAATGAAATTTATTCAAATTAATGGTTGCAAATTTCTCCACTAATATTGTTGCTTGGACCATGATTCAGTTGATGATCATTTGTCAAAACTTCATATTGAGAAATTAAAGAGAATTTCAAGAGAGAGAACTACAAAATATGGCAACAAAAGATTATTCTTACTCAAAACCTTGCTCACATCTTGAAGGTGAAGTGCCCAAATATATATCTCATTAGACTGTAAGTGCAAACAAAATCGAACCCAAAGTGGTTAGGGAATGGAGATAACATCCATGCATGATATACAATATAAATGATTACAATTATCATATTAGTAATGATAATTTTTGGGTGATTGTGATTCCAAAAGCAAAGTTCATGAGATCTCTTATTGTTCAAGGTGGGAAATACAATACAATAGTATTGTGGATGATTAGTTATTATCTATGAAGCAAATATACTTCATGTGAGGCAAAAAATCTATATCAGACACGTATCGGTACCGATACTTCCAGATACTTTCTAGATACGTATCTGACACACGATTTGACGTATTTATTTCAATACATACTATTTTTTAAAGAAAAAAGACAAGCAACTCATCTAATCTTTCCCAATCTAAAACTAGGCAACCAATTTAAAAAACTCATTATTTGAGTCCAAAACTAAAAGAGGGAAGAAAATAACGGACCGAACCCTATACTAGAATCATCCAATCTCCATCTTCACAATTGAGTCCCCACAAAATCTACTAAAATATAAACCATTTGGATATCTTCAACAATTCAATGAAGAAATTCTTCGTTTATCTTTATACTTCTCCCTCTAATCTTCTTCTTCTTCTTTGCAATATGAGTCACTTTTCTATTGCATTTTATTAACTATTGTACTTCAACATCTTAGATGTTGCTTTTTTTGTATTTTATTTAAGTGTTTGTATTCTATTTTGTGCTATTGTTATTAACTTGTATGCTAAATTTATATATATTCTAGATTTTTTTAAGAAAAATAAATGTATCTTCAAAGTATCAATATCCTCGTTTTTTAGAAATATATATATTAAAAAAAATTATATAAAAAAATGACACATCCTTAGACGTATCCATATCTTAGTTTTTTATAAATTGACGAATCACCGTATCCGATTGTATCTGTATCGTGTAGCCGTATCTGTGTCTGTGCTTCATAGGTTATTATTAACAATTGTTGAAATAAATGGTATGTGATCCTTCGTGTAGAGTTGTACATTTATGAATGTATATGTTTTTTTTTCCTCAATTACCCAACTTGAAGAAGAGACATGACTATTTGAATGGCTATGAATAATTTACAATATGTCTCTTCTTCAAATTACATTTTAGAATATTTTTTCATATGAATTTTCCCCCATGAAACTTTGTCCCTTTTTATAAAGTTTTTAAAGTTTGATTTATTTTCATAAAGTATAATTCGTTGGATCTTGTAGACGAGGTGTTACTTCCATAAGAAAGGTAATCTGTTCTATCCTTGAGACAATTACCCATGAAACTCAAGTACTAGAGTGAGTAAAATTGTAAGGAGACAACATGAATTTGTTGGGCTCAGATTTTCTCTGATACAGAAGATTATGTATTTTTCTGACTTTTTTTATGATATTATTCATATAACAATCTCAAGACAATTTTACCGACTTATGCATTTTTGGGTTTTTCTAATTTTCGTGCATATGCTTTTATGTAAACCTATAGTAGGTTTTAATTATAGCCAAAAATGATAAATCCAATTGGTTTTATTAAACGGTTGTTTTCAATATAGAAAAATGAACGAAAATATTTACAAAATATAGTAAAATTTTAGAATTATCAATGATAGATGCTGATAGACTTCCAGCAATGTCTGTCAGTGACATTAATAGACACTGATAGAAGTCTATCAGTATCTATCAACGTCTATCATTAATAGTTCTAAAATTTTGTTATATCTTATAAATATTTTCAACAGTTTTATCATTTGAAATAATTTTCCTTTATTAAATTTTATTTTGTCTGAGAGGAAGTTGAATATTTTATCTCCACCTTCACTCATATGAATAAAATCATATTAGCACCACTTGATGATCTCCACGTGCTCAACGTCATCGGTACTTCAGTGCACATTTGTTTTTCCTTGTTGATTGTTCTTTTTTCCTTAGAAAAAGTTTTTTTGTGGAAATGAAATTATTATATATTTTTTATTTAAATGGTATATGTTGTAAAACTGATGAGCACAACAGGAACCCGGATATGGAGAAAATACAATATAATAATAAATAAAATAAAATATCAAAATATAAGAAATTATGTAAATCGAAAATATGGAAAATAGAAATTTGAAGTGGATTTTCTCACCAATGTGTGTGTGTATCTATAAAATCAACAAATGAACACTTATTTATAGGGACTTTGGCAAATAGGATGTGGCACACTTGGACACTAAGTATAAGTTGTTGTATGACACATGGTCAACATATGGAGTAAGGGAGAAGCGACACTAAGCATGGGCATCTAATTTGTACATATTTTATGATATTTGTAATACACCCTCTTATATGCTCATTATATATATGAAATATGCCTCATTAAAACCTTACTAGAAAAACCCAATGGGAAAAATCCTAGTGAAGGAAAAAAAGTACATATTTCATATAATTCATATTTCTAAAAGAATACAATTTATTTGCTCCTCCTCATGAAAACATCATTTAAGATCCTTGAGTCGTCGAATTCCAATGTTGTGCACCAATTTTTCAAAAGTTGTAGTTGGTAATGATTTTATAAATAAGTTTTTCAGGTTATCCTTCGAATAAATTTGTTGTATAATGATGTCATCATTTTCTTCAAGATCATTAGTGTAGAAAATCTTGGATGAAATATTCTTTGTTCTATCTCCTTTAATATATACTCCTTTGATTTGGGCTATGCATGTTGTGTTGTCATCGTATAATATCGTTTGAAGATTTTTACTAGAAGACAAACCACATGTTCTATGAACGTGTTGAGTCATTGATCTTAGACATACACATTCTTGACTTGCCTCATGAATTGCAAGAATTTCAACATGATTTGAGAAAGCAGTTGTTATGGTCTATTTCACTGACCGCCATAATATCACAATTCCTCCACATGTGAACAGATAACCTGTTTGATATCTAACTTTGTGTGGATCAGATAAATATCCAGAATCTACATAACCAATTACATCAAATTTTGATTTATTTGAATAAAATAAACTCATATCAATCCTTCCTCGAAGAGAACAAAGTATATGCTTAATTCCATTCCAATGTTTTTTCGTTGGAATAGAATTGTATCTAGCTAATAAATTACTGAAAATGCAATATCTGGTGTTGTATTATTAGCAAGATACATAAGTGCACTGATTGCACTAAGATATGGTACTTCAGGACCAAGAAGTTCTTCGTTATCATCTCAAGGTCGAAATATATCTTTCTTCACATCCAGTGAACGAACTTCCATTAGAATGTTCAGTGGATGTACTTTTTTCGTATAAAACTTTTTCAAAACTTTTCATGTATAAGTTGACTGATGAACACATATTCCATCTGCTAAATGCTCAATTTGCAAACCAAGACAAAATTTTGTTTTTTCGAGATCTTTCATGTCAAATTCTTTCTTAAGATATTATGTTGCATTTGAAAGCTCTTTGGGGGTTTCAATTATATTTAAATCATCAACATATACAATTATAATAGCAAATCCTGACTGTGATTTCTTTATAAATGCACACAGACATATTGGATGGTTTTGATATCATTCTTTCAACAAATATCTACTCAGTTGATTGTATCACATTCGCCCTAATTATTTCAATCCATATAGTGATCTCTATAACTTTATTCAATACAATTCTCGAGAACTTGATTTATATGTTTCAGATATCTTAAATCCTTATGGGATTTTCATATAAATGTCATTATCAAAAGATCCATATAAATATGTTGTAATTACATCATAAGATGCATGTCCAGACATTCATACACAGTCAAACCAATTAAATATCTTAGTGTAATTGCATGCACCACTGAAGAATATGTCTCCTCATAACCAATATCAGGTATTTGTGAAAAACCTTATGCATCTATAAATGCATGTCCTCATACAGATGTAGGAAGCTTAGTTATCATAAGTAATGGTTTAGCAATTAACTGTAGACGTTTTATAAATGATTATGTTAAATCATTTTGTGTATGAACTTGAGCTACAGGATGTTCAAAACTTATCCAATTGACATACAATAATTACAAAAAGCTTGAGATATAAATTCATCAACATTATCAAGACAAATAGTCTTAATTGTATAAATAGAAAATTATGCTCTTAACTTAATTATTTGAGCAAGTATCTTACAAATGCAAAATTTCGACTTGATAATAAGCACATGTGTGACCATCTACTTAGATGAATTTATTAATACCATAAAATATCTAAGTGGTCCATTTGATGGGTTAATAGATCCATATATATCACAATGAATTCGTTCCAAAAATGTTGGTGATTCATTTTTCATTTTAGTTGGTGACGGTCAAATTATTAATTTACCTTGAGAGCAAGCATCACATGATAATTCATTAGATTGAAGAATCTTTTGACTCTTCAATGGATGTCCACGTGAGTTCTCAATAATTCTTCTCATCATTATAGATCCTGGATGACCCAATCAATCATGCCAAATTGTAAATATATATGGATTCATGACCTTCGGGTTCATTGTTGCATATGTTGCAATTACTCATATATAAGTATAATATAATCTAGAAGATAAAGCAGACAACTTTTCCAGTATACGTTTTTCATGTGAAACATTAGATATGATATAAAGATATTCTATCTCATATTTCTATCAGTCTCAATGTGATAACCATTGCAACGTATATCTTTAAAACTTAGTAGATTTCTCTTTGATTGACTAGAGAACAATGCATTGTTAATTGTAAATTTTGTTCCTCTATGTAAAATAATATTTGTTTTTCCAAATCCTTCAATTAAGTTTACAGAACATGATATATTGACTTTTGCTTCCAGCATTGTTAGTTTAGATAAATATTTCCTACTTGTAAGTATTGTATGTGTAGTTGCACAGTCTGCCAGACATAGATCTTCATTCTTCATTTTTGAGTCACTCAACATATGAAAATAGTCTATGATTGTTCATTAATCAAGATAATTACAATAAGATATACAAAATTTGAAATACAAAATTTTAACCTAAAAAACATGAAAAAAAAAAAAACAACATTAATCCTAGATATTCTCAAAATAAAAAGAAACACTTGTTGTTCCATCGATGGTGCTAATTTTCTCTTCAAGAGATTCAAATAAGTCCACCACATCTAAATTTGTCGTATGGGATGGGTCAAATATATCATTATCTTGGTAAGAAAAATTTGTTTCCATAGTTTTCCTTTTTTCCTTCATGAAAGCTTGATACATATCAACTAAATATTTTGATGTACGACATATACGTGCCCAATGTCCAGTCATACCACATCGGAAGCATTGTTGTTCAACATTTTTTGAATTCTTATCTTGTGGTGTTTTCCCTTATGATCATCATTCCGAGGGGTTCTTTTGAAATTTGGATGATTAGAACGATCACCACGAAAATAATAATTACTTCTTCCTCTTCCCGTTCTGACCTTGACCATGACCACGACCTCGACTGCAATTATTAAAATTCACAATATTCAATTCATAGGGTAAGGCGTTTTCTCTATCTCGTAGCGTTGGTTGCTCGATCGCGTGGACGCTAGAGGTAGACGATCGTATAGAGCATGTAATGCTCATCGTTTAATAACAGGCGCACGCACTAAACGATCGTGTAATTAGCATTCTTCATCGCATAGTCACTAACTATACAATCACCCGGTACGCAATACCTCACGCTTGCTCAGCAATCATTTAGACGATTGTACTTCATCGCATCGTTGTCATTTAGATGATCATTTAAGGCTTGCATTGTACGTTATGCATTGCACGATCGCGTGCCTCATGCTTCATCGCATAGTAAAGGTACACGATCATTCCTAAACGATCGTTTAGCTTGGGAAGAGTTGGTAAACAATTGAGTAAAGTGTTTACTCTCTCGTGTAGGAGATCACAAGGAGTTTTGAACACAATCAGTGGAGACGCGTTTCTTTGCTCGGACGGTTCAAGACCGCCTGTTTGAACCGGAGACTCTTTGCTATTTGTAATAGTTAGCTTTGTTTTTAAGGATTTTAAGGCTAATTATCCCGGTTCATCAATTCTTGCTTAATGTACATGAGATGTATGTTGTTTATATGGCATGGTGTATGACATATAGATTTGAAACTCACCTTAGGTTGAGCAATTATTCATGCATCATGTATTATAAGTGTTATAATATGACATGATGAAATTACAAGAGAGCATGCACATGCATCATGAAATATAAGAGTTATATTTATACATGCAGTAAACATATTCATGCATCATCTTTATATTATAAGCGTTATAGTATAAGGGTGTATGGAAGCATGTTTGCTTATTTCATTGCTTGTAAGTAGCAATGGATGAATAATGTATGGAGCATGACACTTAGGCTAATTTATAAAAGTTATGAATGCCTTATATGTGTTTGCTTTGTATTGTGGATGGTTTTGGTTGTTTCTGTTATAAACGTTATAATGGAAATTAGAACTAAAATTGATAAGAAAGAGTTGCATGCGGGCTTAGGCAAACTCATGTTTTAAAAGGGTTTTAAAATTGGATTGAGATAGACCTAAATTCAAGGTTCTAATGGGATTAGCAACCTAAGTTTTAATCTATTGAATCGGTTTAATACGATAAAATTGATTGGCATAAAAGATTAAAATTGTATTAAATCTATCTATAATGGACCTTATGTCTAAGGTGGATTCTATCTAAGCTAGGGTACTTAAGCTGACGGAAATAAAACACCCTTACTTGGGAACATACCTGGAAAGGTGAATTAGATAAATTTTCTGCAAGCATGTGAAAATTGATCAAAGACTCCGTTAAAGAGCTTAATGGATGATGATCAAAAGTTGTTCTAACATTCCAAGGTAAAAGTTACTCTTGGGCAAACGTAAAAAGTCACTTAGTTAAAATCCTTAGCCGTGTTTTTTCTAAGTAAACTAAACCCTAGGTTATAAAATACTCAATAGGAGGAAGAGATAAATATGATATGTCAATGATTCCACTCACGTTTCTCCCTAAATATTCACATCGTGAGATTCATGCTTGGCTTTGTGGTGCCCTAGGAGCATCCTCCTTCGGATGGTGTTTGCATGAGTCAATATCAAAGTGGACGGAGAGAGTATTTATAGTGAGTGAATGAAGGGTGTGTGTCAACACGTCTTGCGGTCTTCTTCATTGGTTCGCACCATGAGATCATTCTTGCACTCCTTTGTGGCACCCTAAGAGCGTCCTCCTTTGGATGGGTTTTGTGCAGTTAGTTAATATCAAGGTGAAGTCTAGAAATGGATAGGGTCACTTTAGTTTTTGCCCCAATCGTACTTTTTTCCCTTCGGATTGGCTGCTTGGGGAGGAACTCTAGGGCCTAAAATGGACGGTCACACTTACGGAAAATTGTTAAGTAAGTTAATGATTTCTTAACCAAATCAATGATGGCTAGTCATTAGAAGAGCAAAAGTTGTTCTGGTATTAATGGCTGGTTGAGAATGTCTCAATTCAGAGGAAGGATAAATTAACCACCCTTCGGCGGCTTTTGTCCTAAACCTTTGAAGCGTCATTGCGAAACTAGATGTCACACGGGGTTCATGTTAGTTTTGCTAAACCGTATTGGATGTTGTATGCTTTTCAACAAGTATTTGCTTAAAACCTAACATAGGTCAATGTGTTTGTGTTTTTAGCAATATGTTTGATTTTCTGTTAAATGCCTCTAGTTTGACCGATTTCATATAGTGGAAAAAGTTCGTTAAAACATATTTCGTAGTAAACGATCTCGAGTTTGTCATGGTTGAGGAGTGTACTCAAGTCCCGATTCTTGATGCACCGCGAAATATTCGTAATGCATATGAGGTGTGGATGAAGGCTAATTCATTGGCTCGACTTCACATATTGGCTAGCATACCTGATGCTTTAGCCAAAAGGGTTGAGAACAAGGTCATTACACGTGATATCATGGACTCATTGTAAGAATTGTTTGAACGTCAGTTCTTACCTTTCGAGTATAGAGGGATAGATGACAAAGACACCAGTAGTGTCAGTTCCCAAAATAACCTCCAAGAAGAGAAAGCAAGTGTTGCTTACTCTGTTCATAGACGAGAAGTGTTCTCTAAAATGGAATTTGGAGCTTATTTAGGTTAATATACTGATCTCACTACTCTCCAAAAGAGGAGGAAGTCTAAAGATAGTAAATATGATTTATTGGTCTTGAAGACGTGTTTGGTAGAGAATGATGATTCTGCCTAGGTTCTTGATTTGGTTCTACTAATCACATCAGTTCCTCTTACCAAGGATTCAGTTCCTGGCAAACGTTGTCACACGAATGGGGGTTAATTCGATGTAAAGAGTTTAGCCAATTAATCTCGGATCATTGGAGCCCTTGATCTGTAGGTCCACGAAGTCCCCCTACTAGCTCATAAATGGATTAGCCTTAGAGTAGCGTGATAAGTTAATTTGAAACGTTCAAATTAGAATTAAGCGAATTAGTATTTATATGTCTTATAATTACACGTTTAATTTTGGAATTAAATGAAATTAGAGAATTAATTAATATTTAAATATGATTTAAATATTAAATTCATGAATAGGGATTCATTATGGTGGAATTTGTGTAAAATTAATTCAATATTTGTTATTGAATTAATTAGAATTAATTAAATTATTTAATTATTATTAATTTTATTAGAAAATCAATTTATGAAATTAATTGTTTAAAATTAATAAAGTTTTCAATTTTTGAAATCAAAATTGATTTTGGAAATCAGTTTGAAATTGGAAAAATATTTGAAAACACAAAATGGAAAAGTGGGAAATCTCCACTTTCTCAACCAAGAAGCTCACACAATTCTCACTTGATTCTTGATTCAATCTTCCTAGCATGAGGTGCTCTTTATGCAGTCTTCTTCTTTGCATGATGGTCTTGCAATAAATAGGAAAGATTGAGCTGAGAATCGAGCATGCAAAATCTGATGAACTTGTAGAAGTTTTGTTGAAAACTTACGAGGTTGAAGAATGTGTTCTTCAAGTTGCGTCAGTGAGCTTCTTCTCCAAATTCCCTTTATTCAAGCTCATTTTGAGTCCCACAACTCAATCTAAAGCTCTAGTAGAATAGTAGGGAAGATCTTGAAGTGGTTCACAAGAAGATTTGGAGAAGTTTTGCAGCTAAATTCGAGTTTCAAAATGTTCTACAAAGGTATTTCTTGAAACCCTCTTATTGTTGTATGAGCATGCTTTATTTATAGCCAAAATTAATGAATTAGAATGCTTATTGATCCTTGTTGCTTCCGCTGCATGCTGATATACTCTTATAGTTCATACCATGTTTACAAACTATAGGACCCTACGAGATTTAGGGCATCAACCCCAACAAAAAATTGGCGTAAAAAATGGGCAGGTAAATGCGGTTACACAGATGGTCAACGAGAAAATCTTCAAAACCTTGATTGGATTGATCGCTGGAGAGTTGCTTATCTCAACAATCAATTTCTTCACCATTGCAAAATCTTCTGAAAGAGTATATCCAGAAAACAAGTTGGTGCTACAAAGCCAAGCATCATCCATTCAAAACCTTGATTGGATTGATCACTAGAGAGTTGAAAAATAGACCATAAGGTACACTATCAAGCAATATAAAAGTTCCTCGCTAGGCGGAGAATTCAGGCAAAGAACAATGTCACACGGTGACATTGAGAAGTGGTTGAATGATGAATGAAAATTAGAAAGAAAAGGCAATCAAACTTGCCGAAGAAACATAATAAAAATCTTCTGAGCAAGAAAATGATAAGTAACTAGACAGGAAACAAATACACCACTACAATAAAACACAGAGGAAGGCAGAAATTCATCTGGGAGATAGTTTCAACTTCTAAAGCATCAAATGAAATGGAAATTCCTCCATATCCACAACGGTTGAGAAGAAAGAATAATGAAGAAAAATTTCAACGCTTTCTAGGCATGCTAAAGCAACTGCATATTAATATCCCACTTATTGAGGCATTGGAGCAAATGCCTTCCTATGCTAAATTCTTAAAAGATGTCATCTCATAAAAAAGAAAGATGCTAAACTATGAGATGGTTGCATTAAATTAAGAATGCAACACCATTCTACAAGAAAATATTCCACCAAAGATGCGAGATCCAGGGAGTTTTACTATTCCCTATTTAATTTAAGGAATTTACATAGGGCAAGGCCTATGCGATCTTGGAGCTAGCATCAATCTCATGCCTATGTCAATTTTTAAGCAACTAAGAATAGGAGAACTTACACCTACAACTGCTAACTTGTAGGTAGCAAATCGCTTTTTAGTACATCCAGAAGGAATTTAGAGGATGTTCTTGTAAAGATGGATAAGTTTATCTTACCAGCCAAATGCATCATACTAGATTATGAACCTGACAAGGATGTGCCCATTATTTTGGGAAGACCTTTCCTATCTACTAGGAGGACCCAAATTGATGTTTACAAATGTGAGATAACCATGCAAGTTAATGGCCAGAAGATGAAGTTTAATATTCTCAAGGCGATGGAATATCCTGACAAGGTCAATACATGTCAATCGGTTGAATTAGAAGAGGATTGGTTCTATATATGTGAATTCGAAGCCAATGAGGTGATTAAGGAACTGAAGGATGAGGAAATGGTCAAATGCTTGAAGTTTGCTATGTGATAAGAGAAATTCAAAGGAATTTTGAACCTTTAGGATTAGAAAACCAAGGTAAGATTAAGCCTTCACTTGAACAATCGCCAGTGTTAAGGCAATACTCTACTCGTAATTATATCAGCAACACTCTTCAAAGAAAAAGAAGATGCTCTCTTGACAGTTTTGAAGAAATACATCAAGGAGATAGAGTGGACCCTAGCAGATATCAAGAGAATCAGCCAAACCTATTGCATGCACAAAATTAGATCAGAGGAAGGAAATGAAGAATTTATTGATCACCAACGCAGGCTCAATCATGCAATAAAGGAAGTCGTCAAGAAAGAAATTATCAAGTGGTTGGACACGAGCGTTATTTTCCCTATTGTAGATAATAAATGGGTCAATCCTCTGTAATACGTCCTCAAGAAAGGTGGCATGACAGTAGTTCCCAACCAGAATAACGAACTTATTCTAATGCACACGATCACAGGTTGGAGAATATGTATGGATTACAATAAGCTTAACGCAGCAACAAAGAAGGATCACTTCCCTCTATATTTATAAATCATATGCTGAACTGATTGGTTGGGAATGACTTCTTTTGTTTTCTAGATTGTTATACGGGCTATAATCAAATTATGATCAAACCCGAAGATCAAGAAAAAACAACTTTCACTTGCCATTATGGGACATTCTCCTTTCGGCACATGCCATTTGGGCTATACAACGCCCCAAGCACTTTTCAAAGGTGCATAATGGTCATCTTCTCAGACCACCTTGAAGAGTCAATTGAAATTTTCATGAATGATTGGGCTATGCAACGCCCCAAGCACTTTTCAAAGGGCTATGAAGCTTGTCTCGTTAATCTTGAGAAAATTTTTAAAAGATGTGAAGATACCAACATAGTGTTGAATTGGTAAAAATGTCATTTCATGATAGTTAAAGGGATTATGCTTAGGCACAAAATGTCTAAATTCGGGTTAGAAGTTGACGGGGCTAAGATTGAAGCCATAGAAAAATTGCCACCACCTACTAACGTGAATACACATTGAAGCTTCCTTGGGCATGTTGGATTCTACCGAAGATTTGTCAAATATTTTCTAGAATTGAAAGGTCTTTGAACCTGTTATTGCAAGTTAATAGACCATTTGAATTTGGTCAAAGTTGTTTATGAGCCTTTAAAACACTAAAGCACGCACTAGTTACAGTGCCTATTTTGATCGCACTAGATTGGTCAAAGTCATTTGAATTCATATACGATGCAAGTGATTATGCGATGGGAGTAGCCTTGGTGCAACAAATAAAAAATTATGCATCCTATCGCATATGCAAGCAAGATTTTCGACAGTGCACAAGAGAATTATACAACAACAGAGAAAAAGCTGCTTGCAGAGCGGTAGAGCTAATGCATGAAGATGGATCAAACGCATTTAAAGTCAATGGCCAAAGGATCAAACCATATCTGGGAGGTGATTTTGATCAGGAAAAAGCCTCCATCAATATGGGAAAGCCAAATAATGATGATTGGAAAGTCCCTGTGCTGAGAAAGCTGCCATCTTTTCAAAGATTCATCATATCCTTTTTTGTATCTTTTTATGTCTTTCTTTTATTTCGCTTAAATCTTAGTTTTTTTCTTTCTTGAAATTTTTCTGAACAATGATTGCTTCATAAGTTTGGATTGGTGTGGGTTTAAGAATAGGGTTTAGAAGCATTTAGCATTGTGATGATTTTTGGAATGCATTGGAATCATAACTCAACACATCTCTGTCAAACTCATCACAAGTGAGGGAACCTCGAATGACAAAAGCTAATTGTTAGGATGTGAAAGGACGTTAATAGACGTGTGGTCTGACATTCTTTCACATCTCAATTATGGCGAGTGCATCATGATGACATAAATCCTCAAGAAAAGAGACCGATCATTTCCTCTCTCCTTGTGCGCTTATTTACCCATTTTTCTTCTACGTTTTCAAAGAACCCTAGGTTTTGCGATTTCCAGCGAGCCCTTTGTTCGAAGATCATCTCTTTTTTGTTCCCTTCAAGCTCACCCTCTCACTCTCCCCTATTAGTCAATAATAAATATTCATTAGTTGAATATCTTGTTGACGGATGTTGATCTCTGACAGATCTTCTGAGTGAAACATTTGTAGGAACTTCTGTTTCTTTCAACTGTCCCTAAATGTTGTTATCTACCTCAACATGTTCAGAACCCTCATCTATATCAACAAACTGATCATTCTG
This sequence comes from Benincasa hispida, assembly GCF_027475165.1. Classification (NCBI taxonomy): domain Eukaryota; kingdom Viridiplantae; phylum Streptophyta; class Magnoliopsida; order Cucurbitales; family Cucurbitaceae; genus Benincasa; species Benincasa hispida. The sequence goes on along the minus strand of NC_143489.1, from coordinate 28,878,924 downwards.
AACCTCATTTTCTATCTGTGTAGAAGGCTGTGTAAAAAAAAAAGAACTCAAATTAATCAAATCATCGTTATGCTCAGACTTTATTTTATTTGTATTCTCAATGTCTAGTATCGTTTGGTCTTCAACGAACACAACATCTCGACTTCTTATGAGCTTCTTCTGTACTGGATTATAAAATCTATAACCTTACTCATCTTGGCCATAGCCAAGAAATACACATGGTCTAGTCTTTGCATCAATCTTCGATCTCTCATCTTTAGGAACATGAATAAAAGCTTTATAGCCAAAGAAACGTAAGTGATCATAAGATATATCTTTATTTGACCATATTCTATTTGAAACTTCTAATCCCAAAAGAATACATGGTGTGAGATCCAAAAGATGTATAATGTATTCAATGTTTCACTCCAGAATGATTGCGATAACTGTGACTATGAAAGCAAGCATCTCATTCTCTTAACTAGTGTTCTGTTCATTCCCTCAGCTATCCCATTTAACTAGGAGCTTAGAAAGTGTCTTTTGATGTTGAATACCATGATTTCTGCAATACTCATCAAAAGGTCCACAATACTCACCTCCATTATCAGTCCTAATACACTTCAACTTTCTACCAGTTTCTCTCTCAACAAGGACATGGAACTATATAAACACTTATAACACCTGATCTTTAGTTATTAAGGTATAGACCCACGTTTTCCTTAAATGATCATCAATAAACGTCACAAAATATGACGCGCCTCCAAGTGTTTTTATTTTCATAGGACCACACACATCAAAATGTACCAAATCTAGTATATTTGGTTTCCTTGAATACTGAGATGCTTAAAAGTAACTCTAGCCTGTTTTTCTGCCAAATAATAAGGACACCTTTTTAGGGATGCACTCTTTGTAGGATTGTATCAATAGCAGCGGAAGCACAAGAATCATCTAAGCATTCAAATTCACTAATTTTAGCAAAATATAAAGCATGCTTTTGTAGAAAAAGTGAGTTTTAAGACATACCTCTTGTAGAACTTCTTCAAAGCTTCATCTTCAATTGTTATCTTCTCCATATCTTATTATAGACCACCTCAAGATCTTCCCCACTATTCTCTTGGTACTGTAGATTGAGTTGTAGGACTCAAAACTAGCTTGAATCAAGGGATGAAAGAGAAAAGCTCACTGCTGCAACCTTGTTGAAGAACCTTTCTTCAAACCAGTTTTTCTCTCAAAACTCTATAGATTGCATGCCTGATTTTCACTTCAATCTCTTCATTATATTGCAAATCAACGTGTAAAGAGAAGAGTTACATGAGTTGCAGCTCATGCTAGGAGAAGACAAGGCCAAGATGTTGCTTCATGTGTGAGCTACTTCAAAGATGGATAATGGAAAAACTTCATTTTCTATTTAAGTGTGTTTTGTTTTCTAATTTTCCAATTTTATCTAAAAATCAAAATTTGATTTTATAAAATCTATTTTGATTTTAAAAATGAAAAATTAATTAATTTCCAAAATTAATTATTAAATAAAACTTAATTAATTTAATATCAAATATTAGATTAATTTTAACACATATCCATCTTTATATATTTAAATCATATTTAAATATATAAATTCTCCTATTCCGTTTAATTCTAAAATTAACATATAATTATATCTCATATAATTACTAATTCCCTTAATTCTAAGTTGAACGTTTCAAATTAACTTATCACGCTATTCTAAAGCTAGTCCATTACGAGCTAGTAAGGGGACCTCATGAACCTATAGATTATGGGATCCAACGATCCGAGATTAATCGGCTAAATTCATTAGATTAAATTAATCTCATTCATTAACTAATGGGTCACTCCACTAAAGCCCATAGTTGCACTCCCCTCACTGTAGATATATTATGTTTACATGATTTAACCATAATCAGCAAGTCGACCCTTCACGGGTTGTTCAAAATAACGGTTAGGTCAAATATCTGTTTTACCCCCGAGATTACGTCTTATTCCTCAAGTCCCTACTGATTCTCTAATGAATAACTGGTTTGTGATCTAATCACCAAAACAAACTCTCTTAGCCCAGTGAGAGAGTGGAGCCCCTTGTTCAAGACCTGGATTCAGTACTTGAGAGAATAACCTTTCTTCTATCCCTAAATCGGGTAGGTGTAAACTCTATCTTGCACCCTATGTCCCCAGCTATCTATCCGGTCTTACCCCTGAAATGAGAGTCTTATTGAGCCGGCGTTGTTAAGCCAACCCTCAACTATACAAATCTAAGGGCAATCTCGAATAAATAGGAGTTCATAGTTAACTCAGGATTAAGATCGAGTTACCTAGGTCATCTAGGTGAAATAGTCAGTCTTAAACAGTAAACAACGTTATAAAGTAAGAGTGGCTTATTTCTTGGTCCTGATTTTATGCAAACTCATTGCATAGGATGCCCCCACTCCTCATGCCATAACATGTACAAATTAGGATCACATCGTATGTAGCACTTTACAACTCTTTGTAACAACTACAGAGTAGGTCGCATCCAATGGTGTTACCAGAATAGGGTACCCAATCTCATTCATGTACCATAGATCATTTTGACTATTTACTCGAACCTAATCCACTCTTATGTCTCCACATAAAGTTTAAGTACTCATACAATAGTCATGGGTCTTAGTTTATTGGATTTAGACTTTCATACAATTTATGAGATCAATAACAAGTATATTGATAATAGAAAATGTTTATCATTTTACAAACTGCAAGTTTTTAGGACATAAAACCAAACACTCTTTATATCAGAAAGATGGTTTTTCTTGGCTAATATCTTCAAATCCTTCTGACTCTTGTCACTAAGTCTTTATGTCAAAACTCAACACTCGCTTCATTATTCATTGTATTTATATCACAATCAGTGATCTTAATCTTCATATAATACAGTGAGGAATATTCCTCTCTCTTAGCTACCATCATAGAGCCTTTAGTAAGCTTCCATTTACCATCATAGAAGGTATTGCAGTAATTTTCATCATCAAGCTTGCCTGAAGAAATCAAATTCATGCAAATATCATGAATGTGCTTCACATTCTTCAAAATCAACTTAGAATCATTCTTGTTCTCCAAGTGTACATCTCTGATGCCTACTACTTTTGTTGATCCATCATTACCCATCCTAACATTGCCAAAATCACCAGGTGTATAGGATGGAAAGAAATCCCTCTTTGATGTAGCATGAACTGAGGCACCACTATCAATCACTCAACTACTCTGTTGTGTAGCAAGATTTATAACATTACCGTCAAATAAGATGTAAAAATCTTCGGTGGCAATAATAATTGTGTCTGCATCACTGTCATCGTCATTCTTCTTTTTCTTGCCTTTATCATTTTTATTGTCCCTTTTAAATTTCTGACAATGTTTTTTTACATGCCTTTCACATGACAATAATGGCACTCAACATTTGCAAACCAGGCACTCTTACTTTTGTTTCTGTCTTTATCCGTCAGACCTTTGCTCTTATTCCTCCCCATTCTTTCAGTAACAAGAACTTCTGATTATGAATAAGAGCCCTGACTTTCGTCTCATCTCCTCGTTCAATATACTACTTTTTACTACGTCCATACTTAGTACACCATTTGGGGCTGAGTTTGATTAGGAAGTTCTAAATGTCTCCCACGAATCTGACAATGTACCAAGAACCCATAACTCATATCTCATCCTCAAACTCGATATTCATCTTAGATAACTGATTAATGATACCTTGGAATATATTCAAGTGATCTAACATGAGTATTCCATCTTGATACTTCAACATCATCATTTGTTTGATTAGAAACATTTTATTATTTCCAGTTTTAGGAGCACATAGCGACTCAAGCTTGTTCCACATAGTCCGTGCATGAGTTTCTTCACCAATATTGTTTAGAAAGTTATCTTCTACTCATAGTCTCATAATCCCACATACTTTTCTATGACATAATTCTCATTCTTTATCAGTTTTATCATCAAGCTTCTCTTTAGAAAAAACTGGAAGATGCAAATCATTCATATATAAAATATCTTCTATTTTTCTTTTTCAAACTTGATAATTTGACCCATTAAAAGTAACCATCTTAGTTGAACTAGTACTCATTATTCAACACAAGGCAATCACAATTAATTTAACCAAGGCTCTGATATCACTTTGTTTGGATAAGCACTATATTTTTCACATCAATTATCCCACTATTGTGTGAATCTAATTGAATACTTATCAACTAGCAACAACAATAATAATCAAGTAAGGACACAAGCAATTTTAACATGGAAAAACACCCTCAATATGAGGAGTAAAAATTCACAGACCGAAGTAAAAGTTTTCACTATAATCAATAATGGCTTATAACGAGTTCTCCCTAGTCACAACTAGCGGAATACACAGTAAATATCTCAAGATTAACAATCTTGGCAACCAACAGCAACAAATTGAGAAGAATAAAATTAGAAACGTCTCACTTGAAGTGGCAACCAATTATCCAAGGTATCTAACTATAGGTAGTTACAAACGAAATCTCCACCGTCCAGATTGAAAATCCTCGTGTCAAGAATACGTTGTCAAAATTTCAGCTCAATCGAACAACGGATTGATCCCTAAATGGCTGAAAACCACTACTAGTTAGAATGAAAAAAACTCTAATTTTCTTCTGTCATTTAAATCACTCTCGGTTTGCGTAAAATGTACCACTAACTACTGTACGTTTTTGTTTTAAACAAAACCTAAAAGCCCAAATACCATTTATTAGGCTTTCACTTTAAATGAAAGAGAAATTGAAGTGTGTGGCAAAATTTAAGGTTTCATCGCAAAATTTAAAGTTTCATTCTAAAAAATGGCGAAATTGCCCAAAAATAGGATTTATGGCAACTCACGTGATATGCACATAGCCACAAATTCCTAAATCCCTGATTTTCCCTTGTCTAGTTCGTAGTAGTACATGGTCGAGTTAAAATAATCTCCATATTTTATTACTATTTTAGATTATGTTTAACCACTTTTCGAATTAATTTCACCTTAATTAAATATCCAGATTTTTCTACCAAATTATATTTTAAATATCTATATATTATTAACTTTTATTTTATCCATATATTTTATTCAAATCTTTGATTAGTTTTTCATTACTTTATACATATTTACTTTTATTCAAATCTTTGAATTGTTTTTCATAATTTTATATATACATTCTTAATAAATTAGTTTTATATACTGTTTTTGCTATTATTTTAATGATTTGGATAAAAAAAATATCACTTCGTAAAAAAAATGATCATAACTTTTGTTACTCTTCCTCGATTTAGGTATTATTTTTGCTATGGCTTTGCAATGGATTAGATTCCTCTTTGATGGTCGATGGGACGAAAATTCTCACTACCTGATTTTCGAAATTTTGAGACACATATTCCATCAAATTCATCGTTCCAACAATTTGTGGAATATACCAAGGAAAATTTTTTCACTCCTTTGAGTTAACTATATTTCATCTGCCAATTTGAATATTGTTAAAGATAAAGATGTTTTGTGGTTGATGTCAGTTTTATCATAGCCCCCACAGTGATAAACTACAGATATCAAGTAATTGTAGAATAAAAAATAAGGTCGAGTTATGTATACTGATTCTAATTTTACTCATGTAGTTAACATAATCTCTATATTTTATTAATATTTTAGATTTTGTTTAACTACTTTTCGAATTAATTCACCTTAATTAAATATCCAGATTTTTCTACCAAATTTATATTTTAAATATCCATATATTATTAAATTTTATTTTATCTATATATTTTATTCAAATTTTTGAATGGTTTTTCATTACTTTATACGTATTCAGTTTTATTCAAATCTTTGAATTGTTTTAAAGAAATATCAGTTCCTAAAAAAATAGTCATAACTTTTGTTACTCACATAAGGTATTCATCGATTTAGGTTTTGTTGTGGTTTCTTTAACAAGTTACTACTTTTGTTATGGCTATACAACAAATTGAACTCCTCTTTAATAATCGATGGGTAGAGAATTGCCATGATTTTCAAATTTTTGAGGCGCATATTCCATCAAATTCATCGTTCCAACAATTTGTGGAACTATATTTCGTTTGACAATGGTTCTGCCAATTCAAATATTGGAGAAGATAAAGATATTTTGTGGTTGACGTTAGTTTTATCAGAGTCCCCCAAATTGATGAAACTACAAATATTAAGTAATTGTAGAATAAAAAATAAGATCGAGTTGTGTATAAGTGTAATTGTTGATATTCCTTAATAGCAAATGCCCTCCTAATTTTGCCCATGTAGTTAATATAATCTCCATATTTTATTATTGTTTTAGACTCTGTTTAATTACTTTTCGAATAAGTAGGGGGCGGCAACTAAAGAGGTAGCGAGACTGATTAACCTCATCTTAATTAAATATCCAGATTTTCTACCAAATTTTTAGATTTTAAATATCCATATATTATTAAATTTTATTTTTTCCATATATTTTATTCAAATCTTTGAATGGTTTTTATTATTTTATACGTATTCAATTTTATTCAAATCTTTGAATCGTTTTTCATAATTTGTACCTATATTCTTAATAAGTTAGCTGTACATTCTCATATTCTTAATAAATTAGTTTTATATACTTTTTTACTATTATAACGATTTGGAAAAAGGAAATAGCATTTCGTAAAAAAATGGTCATAACTTTTGTTACTTACACACAAAGTGTTCATCGATTTAGGTTTTGTTATGGTTTCTTTAACAAGCTATTATTTTTGTTATGGTTTCTTTAACAAGCTACTATTTTTGCTATGGTTTTACGATAGATTAGACTCCTATTTGATGGTCGATGGTTTGATGGTCGATGGGATGAGAATTCTCACTACCATGATTTTCGAAATTTTGAGTTGTATATTTCATCAAATTCATGGTTCCAACAATTTCTGGAATATATTCAAGGTAAACTTTTTCCCTCCGGTGAGTTAACTATATCTCGTTTGACAATATACTAGATTGGTTCTGCCAATTCGAATCTTATTAGGATTGTTGAAATAAAAGATATTTTGTGGTTCATGTCCCGGAGTCTCCCCAAATTGATTTATTTGCAGTGGTTGACCATGTCTCATCTGTTGCCCCGAACACTGGAAATACACTATATTTGAATAATGAATTAGCAGACATTGATCATTCTTCCTAACCTCCTGAGGGCAACACTGAAATCGTTGATTTTCAAGATTTTGATTCCTTTCAATCTTGTATTCCCACTAGAATAGGTTTACTTTTTAGAAGCAAGTTTGTATTGAAGAAGGCAATTTATTTCTTGTACACGTGGATTAGACACTTTGTCAGAATGCATTGTTTAGTGTGTGATAGTTGTCTAGGTAAAGTGTATTCGTTGTTTTCAAATGGTTTTGAAACTCTCACACCTTTAGAATTTTGTGTGAACTAGTTTTGACAAATGTTAATCATTATTTTCTAATTTTATAATCTGTTTTGCTATTTTTGTTATTTATCCAAATGAAAACTTAAATTTTACTATTTATCTAGTCAGCCCTAAGTGAAATAAACCAACAGAAATAATCCTTTTTTTCTGTAGATTCTAGTGGGGTTCATCAACAGAGAAAAAGAAAATGCACAGGAAAACTTGGGATTATTTTTGTTTACCCAAAGCCCTCGGTGGCTTAAATTTTAGAGACTTGTTTGGTTTTAACCAAGCCCTTGTTGCAAAACAAGTTTTGGAGGATCATCCAAAACACAAATTCCTTTGTCTCCACTTTACCAAAAAGCATTTATTTCCCAAATGGCTCAATCCTTTCAGCAAAAGCATAGTCAAACTCTTCTTATTTATGGAAAAGTTTGATTTGGGGAAGAAGCTTAATTGTCTTCTAGCTTAAGATTCCGAGTTGGAACTGGTAGCGCAATAAAAGTTTTTCACTCTCTATGGATTCCAAAAGCTTCTACATTTAAGTCAACCAGTTTTAATCCATGCTATGATGATATTGTAGTTGTTGATGTAATATTGCCCAATAATGACTGGAATTTAGAAGTATCGAAGGAGGTTGTAACAACGGAAGAAGTTGACATCATCAAGCGAATTCATATTAATACAAGACTGGAAGATAAACTCATTCGGCACTACGATGAAAAAAGAGATGTATAATGTAAAAAGTGGCCACAAACTATACTTAAATTAAAAAATCTGCTTGGCGTCATGGAAAAGGTTTGGCATAGACTGTGGAACCTCAAAATCCAAAGAAAAATCAAGTTCTTCTGTTGGAGAGCAATTAATGGAATTATTCCAACTAACCTCAATCTGAAAAACAGAGGCATTGATGTTGATTTGAATCGGATCCACTGATCATGGCCTCTTTGGTTGCTTCTGAGCACAATAAATATGGTGCTCCCTTTACCTGGAAAATTTCAATAGAAATTTTAAAGATAGATGGGTCGCTCTAAACTCAAATTGCTCGGAAGATGAATTGTGTATTATTTCAGCTATATCATGTTGACACTACTATAGAAATTGGATTATTTGACGTTTTTCCAATGTCAAGTAGAGGATATACTTAACACTAATAAAAGCGTCGAGTATTCGAGTGTCAAGTATAATGTCATAATTGAATACCGTAAAAACATCAAGAGAAATATTTTTTGACACAATTTTCGTATCAAGAAATATAATACACTTGATACTGATGACATGTCAAGTGTATAATTCTTGACGGTTTGACATTTTTTATTTGTCAAATATATTTTTATCTTGACACAAAATAATGGTCAAGTAATCTAATTCTTGACACATTTCCAATGTTATCTATGATTTTTTTTTTCAAATTAAACATTCGAATTTAATTTTCATTTCTCATTTCCTGCATTACATTTATTCCAATAAGACAATTTCATCAACTAAAATAAACAGTTACACATATTTCAGATCTACATATCAGCCCAATATATCCAACGTAACAATTCAGAATATTAAAATAAACAATTTCATTCTTCTATTACCTTCTATGTATATGAACGATTCCAAAATTTACAAGACTAATCATACAACAGTATATACTCTATCAACTCACCCCAATATATGATCATTCCAAAATTGTAAGATCAATCTATGTGTGCTATGTATTCCAAAAATCACAAGACTAAAATTCTATCATCCACCACACAGTTCTTTGAAGTATATATAACCTATAATGGCTGAACAAAACATTTACATAAAAAAAAATTGGGCATTCCCATGTAGCCACATACATAAAATTTATAGGAAGTCCATCAGATATAGCGACCTAAATATTCAACCCATTCTACACGTACTTCATCCAATTCAAGTTGCGAGTACGAGCTCCTTGTATCAATCTATAAAACATAGAAAGTGAAATATATATATTTATTTACTATTTACACTATCTATAATGTTACAATATATAAAAGTAGCTTAAAGACATACCACATCTGTGATAATATTCTTCGTTTTAGTCATGATTTCTCGCATATATCTCATAACTTAATACCCACATTCGACAGTTCCCACTTGTAAAGGATACTATAATAAAAAGTAATTAATTAATACACATATCATACAGATGCATTAAATAAATATCATTCTATTAATTTTTTTCAATGCTCTTATACTTACCTTTACTGTTTTCCAGAATGTGGTTTTTCAAGTCTTTTGCAAATTTTTTTTAGACTGAAAAATGATCATTGCCCTACATTCGTCAAAGAGTATATTATAATATTCATAATGAAATAAACTTTACACCAAAAAAAAAAAAAAAAAAAACTCAAGCAAAGTTAACTTACATATTTGTTATGTATTTGATATCTTCTCGTGAACATGTTCTCAATGAGTCAAGATAGTACACCATGTCAACATACGCATTGATAACAATTAACGACCAATGATCACTAAATAAAATACATAACTGATTAGTATGGAACATGATAGAGTAGCTCATTACATTAAGGTAGAACATGAGTATAAGGACCTTTCAAGTACAATGATCCCAACACAATTCTACATTGGAAAAGAACAGAAAAAGGTAGAACATGAGTACAAGGAGCTTTTAAGTACAATGATCCAAACACAATTCTACATTGGAACAAAACAAGAAAAGTTAGAGCATGAGTATAAGGTTCTGAACATGAGTATAACTAATTATACTTACCCGGGATTATAAGAAGCAATAACTAATTGACCGTGTTCATAAACCATTAATCTATTACAAAAGTTCTGAGCTCTAACTTCTCGAGTATTTTGGCCCGCGGATATAAGAGATGGATCTACAAAAATATACTTCGATCCTTTATTTGAATCAACAATGAATGAGTGTAGGTACTACAATAATAGATCGAACACATTAACTTACTACTAATTAATAAAGTGATAATATATCATAAACAAATAACATTTACTTACGCGATATAAGCCACCATTGACAATGTCTTCATTTTTTGCATACTACAAAACTCGATCACATCTTCTCACAGAACATAACTCTTTCGGCCAAAACCAAAGAGCTCAACAGGTAGTTGGAAGGAAATACTAGTCCCATAAACTATTACCTTTTCAGCGTACTTAAGAATAGACTTCAAGGATATTGATAAATTGGATGGTGTACTAGTAATTTCATTCTCTTTCAGCATCGTCTTTGAAGCTTTTTCCTAGCACAATGAAGATAGAACATGAGTAAAATTTTCATTTCTAAATAAGATAGAAGAACATGGGACTTATACAATTCACCTCAAGATCGGTGGTACATTAATAACAATCACTTCCTCATCCTTTCCTGCATTCTCTAAAACTTTTTCTTAAAACTACTATAAGTAACTAATAGTAAATTTACCTCATAATATAATTCACCTTCAAGATCGGTTGTACATTAATAGCTTCCATCTCCTTCACCTTCTTCCCTTCCTCATGTGTGGTTGATGCACTAACAACTTCCTTCTCCTATGATATAAATATAACAATACAAATTAAACAAGTTAAAAATTATCATAACTAATAGTTGTAACCTTAATGCATAAATTAAATAAGATAGAACATGAGACTAACTGTGACCCCAACATTTGAATTTTGCTTCTTTAAGATTTTATTCTTGGAGCAACTACCATGCTCAAATCTTGGCGTATTTTGAATTTGATCTTCCAACTCCTTAATGTGCTTACGAAGTGCTTCATTTTCATCAACAATTTTTTGTGTGTATCCTCTCTTTTCACTGTATGGAAGTAAACGGTATGTATAATGAAACCACCCACCCCACGTACGCGTCCACCAAATTCCAAAGTACCCAAAGCTTGAGTCAAAACATCATTCGGTGAATCATTTTTTTTGGAAAGTGGATCTTCATTCTTTATGATCTCATCCTAAATGGAAATTATATATATTCAATAATACATATAAAATATTATAATGATTTTATGCAAACGTAAGATTGGTAATCTTACTATTTGGTTGGCGACTTGTTGGATATCCCCATTGTCATACTTTCTTTTTTTGTTTGTCCAAGCTTTTTTCCACATATTAGCGTGTCCAAAATCACATTTGTTGGACGAAGGTAATTTTTTCTGCATAATAAACATATTGTTAAATATAAGAATATTTGTAAAATAGTTAAACTTAAGAATATTCTTTCCATTTCCTTGGCAAGATTCACATAACCTCTTCTGGACATCTGATGATTATACTTGTTCTTCTTTCTTCGTGCTTGTTGTTGATTTCCCACTTTCTATATAAATTTAATAGTTCAAAATAAAAATGACAACAAAGTGACAAATATTGATGTTCTTAATGAAAAGTTTAATACCTCGAATTTCATAGATAATCTCGATTTGACAAACTCTTGCCAATGATGTGTTTCAATTATGTAGGAGTACATCGAAGGTGGGTGTAACAAAAGTTGGGTTTCATCCTTAAAAGGGATAATATATTGTGTCGTTAACCAAGACTTGAATTGACGAAATGCAATGCCCGCAGTTTTGAGAATAGCCTTCTTACTTCTACCATCAATTATGAAAGCACCCTAAACATTTAAAAACTTTGATTATTACTTTTTAAGTATAATATTAATATAATACATCAACAAAGAAAAATATACATACCTCAACAATATTAGACAGATTTTCCTTTAAGTCAATCGGCACACACTTCCAAGATGTATATGTAATCGGGATATGATGAGGCACAGTAGATTCAATGAAAGATTTTAACTTACCTCTATTGTTTCCAATCGGTACTCCATCATCATTATATTCAACCAACTTTTTCTCCCCTACAATCCTAATTTTTGTTACCTCATGCATAATAGTCGGTCCTCGTGTTCGCCTTTTCTTTTTGTTTGGTATTTCATCTTGCTTCAGTTCCATATTTTCATTGACATTATCCAAATCAAGTTGCAAGTCCTCATCACTTGCTATCTCCATGGTGTAAGAATTATCCTAAAAAATAGAATAGAGTTTAGTTAAGCGTCAGATACAACAAAATTATAAAAAATAATTAGTAAGTGAAAAGCCACCCCATACAATTACTATTTAGGAATCCATGTGCCTTCACAATCAACTCGTACATATGTTGAAGTATTCTCATCCAAATCAATTCTAGATTCAATATCTAACATGGCTTTAGGAATTCCTTGACAATGAAGAGTAATATCTCCAAGTTCATCGTCATTGTATTGATCCTCAAAATCTCTTTGGGGTGGAGTAAGAACAATATACCACCGACCATCACTTGGATCCTCGACATGAAATACTTGTCTTGTTTGGGATGCCAGTATAAAAGAAGCATTCTTGTGGCCTATTCTATTTAAGTCAACTAACACAAAACCAAGCTCATCGGTTTTTATGCCACCACTGTTCTCAACCCAATCACATTTAAAAATTGTAACCTTAAATATATTATAATTTAGTTCCCAAATCTCTTGTATCACCCCATAAAATGACATGTCTCCAATTATAGGATTTTATCTTTTGAGCTAGATACTTGCATTGTTTTTGCAATTAAACTAACCCCACTATTTTGTACACTTTTATTTTTATCATATGACTTTGTGTGATAATGAGATCCATTAATAACATAGTTATTGTATGAAGTCACAATTGGTGGGGACCATGGGCAATCCATCTCAAGTTATATGATACCTCCACATCTCCCATTTCAAGTTCATTTCCAACTTGGGAACCAAAAGGTTACATAATTTAAATATAAGTGACAAAAGATTATGTTAAATAGTATATTTAATGTTTTACCTTTTCTCGTAATCAAGATATGAATTTCGATTATGTTTATCTTGAATCTGTTTCTGGTTTTTTTATCTACTTAGAGAGCTGTAATTCCAGTGTCATCATATGTTTTCTTATGAAGAAAAAGAAAAATGTTCAAATATAATTATTTTCAAATTCATGTATTTAATGAAATAAATGGATCCAAGTCACAATAACTTACTCTATATATGGTTGCACATCAATTGTATTCTCCAAGATATATCGATGAGCTTGGTATAAGAGATCTCGTTCAGGTATGTAAGGAACTCCACTTGACAATGGTCTATCAATTTCTGAATTTCCTGAATTGTCTCTTAACTTTTGACACCCAAGTCCAATAGGATCTACTCCACATAAAAAATCCAAATAAAATTCAATAGCTTCTTCTAATATATAACTTTCAACAATACAACCTTCTGGACTATGCCTATTCCTCACGAAGTTTTTAATCACTTTCATGAACCTTTCAAAGGGATACATCCATCGCAAATATATAGCTCACAAAGTGACTTCTCTAACAACGTGTACTGTGAGATGCACCATTATTGTGAAGAATGAGGGAGGAAAATATTTCTCTGATAAACATAATGTAATCACAATGTCTTCTTGCAACTTCTCTAATTGTATAACATCTAGGACTTTGTTACATATAGAATTAAAAAAATTACACAAACGAGTTATCGCATATCGAACGTGTTTTGGTAGCACAGATTTGATGGCAATGGGGAGCAATTGTTGTAAGAGCACATGGCAATCATGAGATTTTAGACCATTGAGTTTTAAATCTTCCACTAACACAAGATTTCTAACAATGGAGGAGTAACTCTCCGGAACCTTCATTTCTGATATCGTCTTCAAAACACAACATTTTTCTTCTCTAGTAAGAGTATAACAAGTAGGGGGAAGGAAGATTTCTTTACCCCCATTAATAGGTGTAAGGTCTGGTCGAATTTTTAAGTCAGCTAAATCATGTCTAGCATTCAATTTGTCTTTTGTTTTTCCTAGAATATCAAGAAGTATACCTATGATATTCATGCAAACATTTTTCTCGATATGCATCACATCTAAGCAATGTCTAACATGGAGATATTTCCGATAAGGGAGTTAGAAAAAAGCAGACATCCTATTCCAACAACCTTTGGTACTTCCTTTTGTGATATTTCTTTTGTTCTTTTTTTCTTCTTTGAAAATCAAGATCTTTAGCTTTTTCAAATACAACCTCCCCAGACAAAGGTTATGGAATACTTCCAAGTTCTCTCTGACCATCAAATGATTTCTTTTGACGTCGAAAAGGATGATTTTGTACTAAAAATTTCCGATGGTCAAGATATGTCATTTTCTCCCCATGTTTCAGTCTTAATGAAGTTGTGTTCTCTCCACAAATTAGACATGCTATATAACCTTTGACACTACATCCGCTAAGGTTTCCATATGCTGGAAAATCATTGATTGTCCACAATAAAACTGTTCTTAAATTGAATAGTTCCTCTTGATAAGCATCATAGCATTACATACCACTTTTCCAAGTTTTAAATCATCAATCAATGGCTCTAAGTGTATCCCAATGTCATCCCTGGTTGTTTTGGACCTGAAATCAATATTGATAACATCATAAACTTTCTTTTCATACACAACCATGGAGGAAGATTATAAATGAACATCACAATTGGCCAATGACTATACTTAGAGCTCATATCACTATGTGGATTTATTCCATCTGCTGACAATGCTAAACTAAGATTCCTAGGTTCAGAACTAAAGTTTGGCCACATGGTGTCAACTAACTTCCAAGCTGGGGAGTCTGCAGGGCGACGTAATTTATCATCCATTTGTCTCTCATTAGCATGCCAAGTCAGGTTTTTAGCACATTCAACATTTCTAAACATCCGTTGAAAACGTAGAATAGGAGAAAAATACCACATTTTTTTGGCAGGGATTTTCTTCTTCTTATTTGTGTCTTTACCATATTTTCACCTTGACTCACCGCATTCAGAACACACAATTGCATTGGCATACTCCTTTCGATACAAGCAACAATCATTAGGGCATACATGAATCTTTTCATATTCCATTCCTAGTGCACCTAATATTTTCTTTGCTTCATACATTGATGTAGGGAGGTCATTAGTAGAAGATAAGATATCCTTTAATGCTTTTAGTAGTTCTGAGAAACTAATGTCACTCCATCCATGTCTAACTTTTAAGTTATACAACTTCACTAATGTAGACAACTTGGTGAACTTTTTGCATCCTTCATACAATGGCTTCTTGGCATCATTAAGCAACTTTTCGAATCCATTGGGATCTTTTGAATATTGCTCATTAGCAATTTCAACCATTTCTTGTATATTTCCAACGTCATTCTCTTCATACCTACACTCAGAGGATTTTCTATGCAAAGATGAACTAGAAAGTTCCTCACTATGCCAAAACCAAATCTTATAACTTTCATCAATCCCATTAAAATATAAATGATCTCTAACATCATTGTTATTATGTCTCTGACAATTTCCACATTTCAAACAAGGACAACGTATAGTAGTATTATTTGTATTGGAAAAATCCAAAGTTGATGAAGTTTTCCACACCCAACTCAAACTCTTTAGATAATCTACTCTTTGTCATCCATGATTTATCCATACTTATAATAAGCTAATCTTGGAACTACAAAAAAAAATATTACAATAATTCAAATTAGATAATTCATACAACTTATAAAATTTGTATGGACTTGATATTTATAGAGAACTTAAGAACTCGAACTCTCAAAAACTTCAAATGTGTGCTAATGTTGTAATGAATAGATGGTTTACTAAATTCAAAATCTTAAAAGTTAAATGGTGTAAAGAGCAACTACAACCACTTTTGTATTATACTAAAGTAGATACCGATGATTTCAAATGGAATCAAATGCTTTCAAATTCTAAATGATGTGCTAATTTATGGTTCAAGGACACTTTTCTTTATACATTATTTCCAATATAATAGCCAAACATGTCAGAAGACGATAAGATACTTCTTGGATGCGTGTATTAGAATTTTTCTGTTCTTTTTTATAAGAAAATTTTTCAGTTTGTTTTTTTATTTAAGTTTTTCTGAATGAAGACTTTGATTCATAATGTCTAATTTGTAATCAACGAACGATAATAATTACAAAAATGAATAGATAAACTTGAAACAGGGCACTTGAAAATAAATTGCAGATGCAATCAAAATGAAATAAGGCTTACCAGACAACGCGATCGAAGCACGAAGCAAAGAGTGGCTAGATCGATCGAACAGAGCACGAGAAACGATCGAAGCAAAGAGTGGCTAAACTGGTCGACGGACCAACGATACTGTAGACGGTCGATGGCTAGACCGAAAAATCATCAAGGTGGGTCGAACTGTCGAACAAAGCACGAGAAACGATCGAGCGGCGCTGCATAAATCGATCGACGGATGAGCGACGCTGTACAGACGAGCGACATTGCAACAATCGATGGCTAAATCGGTCGATGGACGAGCGGTACTGCAACAATCAATGGCTAGACTGATCGATGGACAAGGCGCTGGCTGCAAAGGTCGACGGCGCAATGGGAGAGAACATGCGAGGCGAGAGGAAAGAAACTTCGACGGCATGATGGACTACTTCACGAACGGCTAGGGTTTCAAAAATGCCTGATATTTTATTTGAAAAATATTATTAGGCAATTTTTTTTATTTTACATGATACGAAAAAAATGTCAAGTAAGAGCTTCTAATACTTGAAACGTGAAACGTGTCAAGTAAGACCTTATATTCCTTGACACGAAAAACGTGTCAAGTAAAGGTTCGTGTGAAATATTCGAAATATTCCATCAATTTTCGCTTTTTTAACCTTTTACGTGACATTTTCTTGTCCAAAATCACATTACTTGACGCTTTTTCCCAAGAAATGTCAAGTAATTAAAATCTACAAGTGTCAAGTAATGTCCATTTTATAGTAGTGTGGGCATAACGGCACACAACGGGAATACGGATATTGAGAAAGTATAATACAATGATATAAATATGATATAATATCATAAATATAATATATTAAACATAAAAGTGAACAAAATAAAATAATAAAACAACTAAAATTGAAATATAATTGAAATTATGAAATGAAATTATTTTTTCTCTTACAATTTCTCACAAATTCTCACCAATCCATCCTCTCACAAAACCCACAAATGACCACTATTTATAGATGCTTTGACAAATAAGGATGTGGAGCGACTTGGACACTAATGATGTGTACTCATAAGACATATGACATTTGGACAATAACCTTGGGCATCTTTCTACCACCTATTTATAATATTTATAATACATCTCCTTAGATGCCCATTATATATATGAAATATGTCTCATTAGAACCTTACTAGGAAACAAACCCAATGAAAAAAAGAATCCTAGTGAAGGGAAAAGATTACATATTTCATATAATTTATATTCCTAAAAGAATACAATATGTTTGCTCCCCCTCGTAGAAACATCACTTGAGATCTCTGAATCGCCGCATTCCAATATTGTGCACCAATTTTTCAAAGGTTACGGTTGATAATGATTTTGTAAATAAGTCTACCTGGTTATCCTTCAAACAAATTTGTTGTACAGTGATATCATCACTTTCTTCAAGATCATGAGAGTGTAAAAGAGCTTTGGTAAAATGTGTTTTGTTCTTTCTCCTTAAATATAACCTCCTTTGATTTGGGCTATACATGTTATAAATATCGTTGGAAGATTTTTACTAGGAGATAAGTCACATGTTCCACGAATGTATTAAGTCATTGATCTTAGTCATATACATTCTCCTCCTTAAAGAATTTGATATCGAGATAATTGATCGGAAGGAAACAGAGAATCAAGTTGGGGATCACTTGTCCATATTGGAAAATCCCGAGGTTGACCGCAATGAATCTGAGGTAAGTGTCATGTTCCCGGATGAGCAGCTGTTCCACATAGAAGAATTGCCCTGGTATGTGGATATCGTTAATTATTTAGTTTGTGAACAATTTCCTAAAGATTACACCTACCATCAACAGAAGAAGCTCAAGCATGAATGCAAATATTATTATTGGGATGAGCCAAATCTGTATAAAAGAGGTGCAGACCAAATCATTCGATTATGCATACCAGATGCTGCTCAACAACGCGTATTGTCACAATGCCACGACTCACCATATGGTGGATACTTTGGAGGGCAATGCACTGCAGCCAAGGTTTTGCAAAGTGGATTCTTTTGGCCTTCATTATTCAAGGACGCTGCTGACTACGCAATGAAATGTGATCGGTGTCAACGCACAAGCAACATTTCATGGAAGAATGCAATGTTAATGAACACCATCTTGGAGCTGGAATTATTTGACGTATGAGGGATTGATTTCATGGGGCCATTCCCTCCTTCACATGGCAAGCACTATATTTTATTGGGCATCGATTATGTCTCCAAGTGGGTAGAGGCAATAGCATACTCCACAAGTGATGCGGCAGTAGTCTCCCAGTTCCTCAAGAGAAATATTTTCACTCGTTTTGGCACTCCCCGTGCCATCATAAGTGATGAAGGATCACACTTTGTCAATCACAATATCAAAGAGCTACTGCGCAAGTACAATATCCTCCATAAAGTGGCCACCGCATACCATCCGCAAATGAATGGCCAGGTTGAAGTGTCCAATCGAGAAATTAAGTTGATACTTGAAAAGGTAGTAAAACCTTCGCAGAAAGATTGGGCAATGAAGCTTGATGATGCGTTGTGGGCATACCGGATCGCATTTAAAACACCAATAGGTATGTCCCCCTATGCGTTGGTATTTGGCAAAGCATGTCATTTGCCTTTGGAGCTGGAGTATAAAGCATTATGTACGGTGAAGAAGCTGAATTTTGATTTGAAAAAGGCAGGGGAAGCACGAAAAATGCAGCTGGTCGAGCTAGAAGAATGGAGGAATAACGCATATGATCAACGCATATGCAGTAAGAACCTCCAAGTCGGGCAAAAGGTCTTGCTATTCAACTCACGTTTGTGACTCTTTCTGGGAAAGCTAAAGTCACGTTGGTTCGGACCGTTCATAAATAGGCAAGTACTTCCACATGGTGCAGTTGAATATCAAATCATGACGGAACCAACATATTCAAAGTCAATGGACAGTGAGTAAAGGCATATCATGAAGAAGGTTGGCATCGCCAAGTCGACTCCGTGGATCTAAAGAACTTTGAATAAAGAAGGAAGTAGGTGGTCCCTGCGTTATCAAATGATCGCAATCTATCAGGGACGCAAGTTTTGAGAAACCTCAATTCTTCAACTCTTTTTTCCACTACTCGAAATTTTTACTATCTTTTCAAATTCTGATCTATCCTTATTTTACTCTCACTGTCTTTATTACTGGAAAAAAATGTGTAACAAATTTTATTTTGTTTAAAATAATTTGACCCTCTCTCTGTTTTTCTTGCAACGATCGAGGTGCTGGATTGCGAAGATGATACGCGATGAAGCCTTTTATCTTATTCCATTACCGCAATTCAACAAAGAAAGATCGCCGCAAAGATGAATGCGTCAACACAATGCGGGCGACAACGCAAAATTTGGGGGTGTACTCTTCCTTATCTTTATTTCAAATTTTGCACTATCGCATTGTATTTTAGTTTTCACAGTTTTATCACTGCATCCTCTTTGATCACCACAATCATTTGACAAGTAGATAAATTTAGTAGTTTACCACAATCTGTGTTTTTGCCAAGTATGATTTCAATGATGAAAAATATGCTTCTATCTCTTTCGTCTATATTAGAGTCAACTTAGTCTTAAGATAGTCACCTCACGAAATATTTCTAGAAGTTAGGGGTTTGCGAGCTTTCTTTCAAACTCTCTTCACAACGCATTCTATGGCCATCACATAACTTATTTTAATTTCTTTTGGCAATGAGGACATTGCCACATTTTAAATTTGGAGGAGGGATATTTGTTTCCGACCTTGCTTCTACAGAAAAAAAATAATAAAATAAAATATTTTTTTAGAATAACAACTCCACTGTCAACGCAATGGGAAACCCATGTTGATAAGAGTTAAGTTGTGAAAGGCACTTACCCGTAGTAAAAATGTTCGCATGACATACGTAGCAACGTAGGGGCAATCCAAAATGAAAGTAAGTCACCAGGATCAATGCATAAATCAATGATCGCAACTCCACTGGCAAATCGATATGAGTTTAGTATGAGAAAGAATGCATTGCTCGTAGTTGGATGTCCGCATAACACACGTGGGGGCAAGCCAAAACGAAGGCAAAGCACTCGGATCAGCACAACGTTAGAAAAAATAGCAATGAAGAAAATTTTTGTGCAAGGATAAATCATCTGATACCCCGGTGGAAAATTTTCTTTTTGAAATAAATCATGCGATGTTTCGGAATTTAGTAAAGTTCTTTTGAAAGTTAAGCTTGCAATCCCTAAGTCTTAGAAATATTTTAGGAAGAAACTTGAATAAGACTTAAGGAAATTCTAGCATATAGGATTTGAACGAAGTATTCTTGAGAAATCTAGGAAAAGAACTTTGCGGTTGACTTGCTAAAGGAATCTTTAGCTTATGCTTGAGGACAAACATTGTTTAAATTTGGGGGTGTGATAACGGGCAGAAATGCACGTTATGATAGTGCTAAGTTCTTAAATAATATTGATTGCGTTGATGAAATATGTTAAATTGCGTCCATTAAACATAAATTCTATAATATTGCGGTCACATGTGTCGAATGCATTAGAACAGTTGATCTTTATATTTTTGTGCAGAATATGCGTTAACGCAATACAAAGATTGCGATCATAGGAATTCACTGGTCGAGCGCAACTTCATCGCAAGGCTTTGCGTTGATTGTGCTCGCAAACATTCGCCCAAAAAGAATCGCCCAACTTGGTCAGTGCAACATGGTGGGCGCATCCGGGTGAAAGGATAATTAAGAGCGATGGGACAGAAAGCTGATGACAGTCGGGTCTAAATTAAGTTGACAGCCGATAATGGTCATGAAGTACATTCAGCTTTATCGGTGACAATTATCTGATGCATCAGTCAGGAATTAAAGCTGTCGCATCTGTACAACCAGGAGAGAGAAGCCGCCTTTCACCATGGATGCTCTATAAATTCCAAGTGTATTCTTCAGAGAAGGGGTTGATCGGTTGACGAGTTAACCAGTTGCTTCTGTTTATAGTTTTCTTTTCCATTTTAAGGCAGAGCAAAAGAAGAATGGTGGCACCGAAGATCGCCCAGGGTAACTCGAGAGAGAAGCTTGGGGCATAAGAGTAGAGAGCAGGCTGACTCTCGCGGGAGTGAGATTATCTTTAAAGCACAAGTAGAAACAGTGTAAACGCCTGGCAACAAGAAATTGCTACCAGGCTCTTTATTAAACGTGCATTGTTATTTTGTACTTCATCTTCATATCTATTCAATGGAAGTTCTATTTCTACATCTGTTCACTCTCTTAATACGCATGAGTAGCTAAGCTAGTCGAATGGATTGAGAAGAACTAAGCTAACATGACCTAGGAAGTTTATTGCTTGCGATTGTCTTGTTTTATGCTGTGCAAAATACCCTTTAGAGTTACTCGAGAGAGAGTCTAAAGAAAGAACCTAATGTCTCGAGAAAGCTAGGTTAGAATCTAGACTCGAAAGAACACGATTAGGCTTGCATAAACAAGAGATAGGGATTTAGAGATAAGCTCTATTTGTCAACTTGCATCGTATGAATCCTAGGAATAGGTATAATGATATGTGGTTGCCTTGTTTTTGTATCGTCGCATAGACAAGAATTAAAGGTTTATATGTTGGCCCTATAGACACCTGCATATACATCACATGCGTTCTAGTATTAAAAGCCGTAGCATTCACGCCGAGAGGTGGTCTACTATTGTATGCATGTTGCATGATCGCAAAGCATGAACGCATTCTAGGGAATGTTAGCCGAACCCTTCTCAACCCGTTCACCACATATTCATCGCATCTCCCTTCTACAAACTCTTTTCAGACTCCACCGCATTTGTTATTTATTTTCATCAACGCAAACAACAAACCCAATTATTTATTTATTTAACTAGTTACCGCAAGTCTTCATAAAAATCACCAACGCCACTATTTTTACAAGTCTCTGTGTTCAACCCTGGACTTACCAGGAAACTCAGAGGAATTTACATTTGAATTCCGCTGGGGAAACTTGAGTGCACAACGCAAATCCATCATATCATCCATATTTTCACTACATAATTCCAAGCATCAAATTGCAAGAATTTTAACATGATTTGAGAAAGTAGTCGTTACTGTATGTTTCACTAATCATCATGATATAAAAAATCTTCTCCATGTACTAAATAGCCTGTTTAAGATCTAGTCATAACCAACTAGATTATTAGAATAAAATAAATTAATGTAAACTAATTCTCAAATAAAACATAACATATGTTTAACTCTACTCCAAATAATATTGTCCTTGTGGGAGAATATTACATATATGTAAAAGTTATTGAAAAATACTACAAATTGCAGTGTATAAACTAATAAAACTATATAAGTGCACTTATTTCTCAAATTTTAGGGTTATTTAGGACCTAATATTCTTCATCATTTTTCTGAGATCAGATGGTATATTCTTTTCACATGTAGTGAATGAACCACCATAGGAGTATTCAATGATGTACATAATCGACAAAAGATCTTTTATGTATAAAATGATGCGATTCCATTTGCTCTATGTTTTATTTGCAAGCTAAGGCAAAATTTATCATCTCAATTTCTTTCTTAAGATATTCCATTGCCTTTGAAAGCTCTTCAAGAGTTTCAATTACATTTAAGTCGTCAATATATACAGTTATAATAGCAAATCCTAACTGCGATTTCTTTATAAAAATACACAGACATATTGGATGATTTTGATATCCTTCTTTCAAAAAATATCCACTCAGGTGATTGTACCATATTCATCCTGATTGTTTCAATCTATATAATAACCTCTGTAACTTTATTGAATACAATTTTCAAGAATTTGATTTATATGTTTTAGGTTCCTTAAATCCTTCTAGGATTCTTATATAAATATCATTATTAAGAGATTCATATATATGTGGCATGACTGCATCCATAAGATGTATATTAAATTTTTCATACATAATCAGGTAAATTAGATATCTCATGGTATTGTATATCAACCATTAGAGAATACGTTTTCTCATAATCAGTACCAGTCTATTGCAAGAATTATTATGGGGTCAGTTTCCCTTTATGATATCACTCTATTTGTTTTTCTTACAAATATTTCATTTGTATCCCACACGTTTAACATTCTCTGATATCTGGACAACTAGGCCTCGCGATTTGAAAAATGAGTTTATTTCTATTGGAACATAAGTCAATCTTTTCTATGTCGATATTTTTCATACTCACTTTCATAAATAATATCGTGAGTACCATTATGTGCAAAAAAAAAAGTTGTTAATTTATATGGTTCCATCTTTTCATGTCAGATATAAGTTATCGAGATCTCATTATTATTTTTATTTACTAAAATATCCTTATGAGTACTAATATTTAGGATTTCTTCCGGAACATCCAATAATCTTAATTGAGTCTTTTTATTATTGACTACTTCTTTTTCGAGGATTTTTATCTTTAGAACTAAATGATCTACCACGCTTTTGGCATGCCCCAAACTCATTAGTGACAACTTACTGCATTTAATGGAGCATTTGCAATTGATATATATGACTTGGTCACTTTCTTTGCATTTATAAATGCATCCGGTAATTGATTTTCTATATTTTGAAAATGAATTATATTATGAATTTCAAGTTCATATTGATTTGTACCTGGATCTAAATGAGACAATAATGATGCATGCAACTTCTTAATTTCTCTCCCTAATGTTGGAAATTTTGTCTCATTAAAATGACAATCAACAAATCGTGCAGTAAATATCCAATAGATCCAATAAAATGACAATCAGCAAATTGATGGGGAATCATATCCAATATATTCCTAACATCCTTTGAGGACTCATCTTAGTACGTTTTGGTGGAGCAATTGGAACATATACTACACATCCAAAAATTCTTAGATGGAAAATATTTGGCTCATGGTCATAAGCTAATTGTAATAGCTAGTACTTATGATAAGATACTAGTCTATTGCATATAAATGATGTTGCATGCAAAATAGCATATCCACATACAGATATAGGAAGTTTAGCTCTCACAAGTAATGGTCTAGCAATTAACTGCAAACATTTTATGAATGATTCTACTAAACCATTTTGTGTATGAACATGAGCTACAATACGTTCAATACTTATCCCAATTGACATACAATAATTATCAAAAGATTGGGAAGTAAATTCCCGAGCATTATCAAGACAAATGGTCTTAATTGTATAATCAGAAAATTGTGCTCTTAACTTAATTATTTGAGTAAGTAATCTTACAAATGCAAGATTTTGACTTGATAATAAGCACACATATGACCATATATTGGATGCGTCTGTTAGTACCATAAAATATCTAAATGGTCCACTTTGTGGGTTAATAAGTCCACATATATCACCATGAATTCGTTTTAAAAATGCAGGTGATTCAATTCCTACCTTAACTGGTGATGGTCTAATGATTAGTTTGTCTTGAGAGCAAACATCACATGATAATTCATTAGATTGAAGGATCTTTTGGCTCTTCAATGGATATTCATTTGAATTCTCAATATTCTCATCATCATAGATCCTAGATGACCTAATCTATCATGTCAAATTGTAAATATATCTGGATTCATGAAATTCAGATTCATTGTTGCATATATTTCAATTACTCATATATGCGTATAATATAATCCAGAAGGTAAAGCAGGTAACTCTTCCAGTATACATTTTCGTATGAGACAGTAGATATGATATAAAAATACTCCATATTTTTTTTTCTATCAGTCTCAATATGATAACCATTGCAACGTATATCTTTAAAACTAAATTGATTTCTATTTGATTGACTAGAAAATAATGCATTGTCAATTGTAAATTTTGTTCCTCTAGGAAAAATAATATTTGCTTTTCCAAACCCCTTAATTAGGTTTGCAGAACCTGATATTGTATTGACTTTTGCTTCCAACATTGTCAGTTTGGAAAAGTATTTTCTATTTGTAAGTATTGTATGTGTAGTTACACTATCTACCAGACATATATCTTCTTTGCTCATTTTTTAATCACCCGACATATAAAAATAATCCAAGTTTTCATATTCTATCAATTATATCGATTTTCTTTTTAGAAGATTCAAAGAAGTCTGCCACATCTAAGTTTGTCATGTGGGACGGGTCAAATTTGTCATTATCCTAATATGGAAAATTTGTTTCCACATTTTTCTCTTTTTCCTTCAGGGATGCTTGATAAAGATCAACTAAGTGTTTTGACGTACAACAGATACATGACCAATGCCCAATAATTTCGCATCGGAAACATTTATTTTTAACACTTTTTGAACTCTTATCTTGTGGAGCTTGTCCTTTATGATCATCATTTTGTATGGTTCTTTTGAAATTTGAATTATTAAAACGACCACCACAAAATAATAATTAATTCTTCCTCTACCACGGCCACGACATCGACTACGATTATTTAAGATTCACAGCATTCACTTTAGGGAATGGTGTCGTCTCAATTGGTTGAGATTCATGAATTTTCATTAATAACTCGTTATTTTGTTCGGCCACGAGAAGACATGAAATTACTTTGAATATTGTTTAAAATCTTTCTCTCGATATTGCTAGTGCAAGAGCATATTTGAGACATGAAATATAGAAAATGTCTTCTCTAATATATTTACATCAGTAATTTTCTCTCCGTATAATTACAATTTGAGCTAATTTTAAATAATGTGGAGTTGTAACCACTTACTAATTTTAAATTTTGTGCCTTAAAGTGCATCCATTCATAACGAGCTTTAGGAAGAATACTTGTTTTCTGATGATCATATCTTTATGGATTCTAGGGGTATTTCGGCATAAAGCACTTATGACAAATAATTATGACTATTAAAATTAAATACTACAAATTCTAATTTTGTAAAATTTGTCATGGTAGATAACAAAATATTGTATTTATATTAGAAATTTAATATATATCAAATATGTAAAACAACATTTAAGTTATTAATTATAATGAAGAGGGACAAACCGACATATTTTTAGAACCTACCTTTAGTGGGGTAAATGATAGGAGTTCGTGCTGATAACGTGTTGTGAATTTGAGGAGCACAACGATGCACAACGAGAACATGGATATTGAAAAATTATAATACAATAATATAAATATAATATAAGATCAAGAATATAATATATTAAATATTTAAGCAAATAAAATAAAATAATAAAACTAAAATTGAAATATAATTGAAATCATGAGATAAATCATTTTTTCTCTTTTAATTTTTCACAAAATGCTCACCAATCCATCCTTCCACAAAATCCACAAAATGATCACTATTTATAGAAGTTTTGGCAAGTAGAATGTGGAATGACTTAGACACTAATGATGTGTATTCATAAGATATATGCATTTGGACACTAAATATGATCAACATCTATCTACCACATATTTATAATGTTTATAATAGAGACAAATATATAGATAAAAACCAAAATTTCAAATTCCTTGATAAAATATTGTAAATAAAGTTTTGAAAATAGTGTTAAAAAATGTTAATTCACAATTTTTTTTTTTTTTTTTTGAAGAAAATGAGTGAAATAAAAAGGAATTATTCCTTTTCTTTTTTTTCTTTTAAATTTATTATTATTATTTGAATTGAAATTGAATTATAAAAATGGGTGTAGTCTAAAATAAACCAAAGTATTGATTAGGAATAAAAGGGAACGTAATTAAAGAGGTTCTAGAAATAAATGAGGCAACGATTACTTGCGGTCAACAAAGCCCAAATGGGGAAATTTGAGAGGTTCTAGAATTAAATGAAAGCCGAAGAATTTAGATACGTAGAATGGGAAAGAGAAATATGAAACTAAGTCAAAAATATAAATAAATTAAAGGATAAATATCTTTCTCGTCGTAGACTTTGGATTAATTTTTATTTGATCTATATGTTCAAAATATTACTTTTTTAGTCTTTACTTTTTTAGATTGATTTTTATTTAATCTTTAAAATTAAAAATATTACACTTTTAGTCCTTAAATTTTGAATTTTATTCCAATTCGATCCCTAGATTTCAAGATTTATATTTTTAAATTTTGTTTGTAGAATGAGCTAGATTGTAGATGACTGTGGAATGAGCTATGATTAAGGGTTTGCCTAATCTCCTTTCTAGTTTTGGTGGTGGTATGTTCGCCCTTTTGATTGTGGAATCTGACTCTGCTAATTTCATCAATGTCATATCATGATTTGTCTGAGTTATGTTGTTTGGTGAAGAAATTTTTTCCTTGTCTGAGGATGCCCAGATTATGTCTTTTGCCTAGTGTCCGTGTTCGGCAAATAGAGCACCACACTATCTCGCTTATACAGCAGTGTCTTTTGGTATCTTTAGGGTGTACTTCGTAAATATCTCTTCTTCTTTCTCTAAAGAAGTTGGATGGGATTTATTTGGGTTACTTGATTGATTTTTCTTTACTATTTATGAGGAGGCTTGTAGTTCGAACTCTATTTAATGCTTCCATGCATATCTTTTTAAAAAAAATATATACACATATATTTTTAAGCCAACTTTTCATAAATACTCACATTCAATTTTGGGTTATTGTTTATTAAGTTAATTAAAAATCATTGTAAAGTGAAAGTTTAAATTAATTTTAATACTAATAAAAAAGTAATGAAACTTTATTAATTATAATTTTTTAAAATCTTTTAGATTAATTATTAGACATTAACACTTTATACTTTAAAATTATAAAGCTTAAATTTGTGATCTTAAATTGAAATAAAATCCAAACCTCAGAGTTAAAATTGTAACATTATAAAACATGTGGACTAAATTGAAACTAAATCAAACTAAAAATATGAAGTATAAAAGTGTAATATTTTGAAAATAATATATATATTTTTTTTACCATGGTTTACAATATGACTCAATCTTTTAATACAAGTAGTTACAAGGTTTAAATTTTATGATTAAAAGTAATAAAGGTAGAATTACAACAAATGATATAACGTATAATTTACAAGTGGCTGATCTTGCTATTTGTCTTAAATTTTAGTCAATGAGTTTCTAAATCTCTAAGTTTTTATTTTTCAAAAACTTATAAGCTTTGAAATTTTTATCTAAAGAATTACCTTGTACATTAATCAAATTGAACTTTGGGTAAAATTTGATCTCCATTAAAAATTAGTTAGATTTCAAAATTATATATATATATATATATATATATATAATTAGTAGAATAAAAATCGCAGCACTTATAAGTTTATAGGCTGATATAACTTATCCCAAATCAAAGTTATATTTTATTTTATTTTTTTCTTTCCCTCTAACGATAAAAAATATCCCAACTAACATTTACAATTCTAGGTAAACAAACACAAAAGGCTCGTGCTCCAATTACAATTCTAGAAACAAAACATATAGATTTCGATGACAAAATAAAAATCTAGAACAAGGGACAAGATCAAACTAGGTAAACACATAACCAAAAGTAAAGTCAAAATGTTCATCCAACGTAGAGACATCATCGAACCAAACACGATATTGTCATAAATATAACCCTTTAAATAATAATAATAAGTGAAGGGCAGTTGAGTTGACTTTCAAGGCTGTGTCAACTTTTCTGCCCTAATAATTGGACAAATTATCCCCACCAAGCATTTGATGGACTCCTCTACCCCATCACTAATTATTTCTCATATTTAATGCATCTCCTATTTCTTTTTTTGTTTCTGAACCTCAAATTATTAATTTATTATTCATCCATAACGTAAGTATTTTCTTCGTTTTTTATAAACAAAAACATTGAGAAAGAAAGACTAGACGTTTTTATTTGAAACTATAATTTATTCCATTCTTTTATATACTTTTGAGACTTTGAAAAATAGTAATAAGAAAAAGATAGTATAACTTTTATTATGCACATGTTTTATAACGACATGTCTTTTTAAAATTTTATTGTTAAAAAGATACATAAATATTACGAACGAATAGTCATATAAAAATACTTGTCAAAATAAGTAACGTGACATCTTTTTTTAAGAAAAATGATCACATCATCACTTGATCCAATTTCGTTGGTGAAGTAGTGAGAATATTAAAACCAAAATAAGTCATTTTTTAGACTTTAAAACTTCATTAATCATATTGTATTAATTTATTTATTTATTTTAATATTATATTATTTAAAAATTGTCTTTCCTAAACTAAAAATTGCATCTCCTTTTCAGTGTGAATTCAATGTACTAAATTAAAACAACTGTTGTTTTTATTTTTTATTTTTATTATAAAGTAATTTTGGTAAGATGGTTTGTCTAAAAAATATTGTTTGTTTTTATACTTGTTAGTTGCTTTTGCATATAAAACAACGTTTTGTTATATAGATATATTTATATATAAAGTTATATTTACTACCGAATCATTAAAATAATAACAATAAAAGAAGAATGAAAGATTTGAAATTGAATAAATTTAATCTCACACGTATTTTTCCTTTCCCTTTTTTTTACAAATACAACCACAAGTAAAAAGACACACATTCCCTTTTTTTTACAAATACAACCACAAGTAAAAAGACACACATTCAAACATACAATAAAATTAAAGGGATTTATCTAAATTATAATTGCGTTGCAAACTAATGAACCTTTAAAGTAAGGTTAATTAGCTCCATTGTTTAAAATATTAAAAAAAAAAAAAACATACCATAAAATATAATATGGGAATCTTCGGTTCATGGTCATCCATCATGACTACATACATCAGAATTATAAATGAATTATCATTTGCCCTTTTGACTTTCTTTCTTATTTTTAATAATAATCCCTCTCATTTTTTAAGATAATATTGACACAGACCATTTTCGGCAAAGGAATTTTCAAAAATAGAAAAATAAGAAAAATTATTTACAAAATATAATCTTCTTTGATAGAGACAAATAAAAGAATATCAGTGGTAGAAACTTGTAAAAATTTATCATTGATATAGAAGTCTATTAGTATCTATTATCATTAATATATATGAATTTTTAACCATAAATGAAAAATAATAAATAAAAAAAAAAAAAGGAAAGAGAGAGAAAAAAGAGGAAAGTCGTATAATATATTAAAAAAGAAACTTGACCGTTTAAATAAAATAACAGAAAAGCGAAACAGACAATGAGATGTAAGCTGTACAAAGACCAAATAGTCCCTATATAAAATATAAAATTACATTATATGAAAACGACGGCATTTCTGAATAGGCAACTGACTGTGGTGGTTCCGATGTTAAGAGGGGGAGAAACCGGCGAGAAGCGCGGCGGCGATTTGGAAGAACCGGTGGAGAAGAATGGCGGAGGAAAACGGGACGCTGAGAGTAATAAGAAGAAGCATTCCTAAAGCGACGCTCGGCCGAGTATTCATCAAATGAGTTTGAAGATAGCCTAAAGCTTCACAGATATGAGAATCGTAATCGGAATAATACCGTTTTTCCCAATCAAGCCAATCGGCCGGCGGTTCGTGGCTTTGCTCTGCCATCTTGATTTCATGGATTCGTTTCCGGAGCACGATCATGCTCTCGTCCACCACTTTCCCGCTCGCGTAATAATTGTTGTTGTTTTTGTCGGCTGAGGATCGAGACGAAGCGGTTACGGTTACGGCCAGTGGTAGCCGACGGTGGCGGTGGGCGGAGGTGGAAGGGAAGAGGAAGGGAGCGGAATTGGTGGAGGAGATTGAGCGATCGAGGGAATTGATGGATTTCATTTTTATGTTTATGAGTTTTGAATTTGGGGGAATTTGGAGTGGGTATTTATAGGATTTTTCATTTTAATTTTATTTTTTGGGGCAAGTGGGAGTTAACTTAATGGAGGACGCAAGAAACCGTGTATACATTGACGGCTATGATTTAGCTTTAAATTATGAGGGGTGACACTTGTCATCATCTCATCATCTGCTACATCTCTATGTTCGTTCCTTTCTAATAATAGGATGTGAGATTAGATTTGTGTAATTGTGTAATTAAATAATAGAATATGGAGTTTCTACAGTTTTGGGTATTTGATTAAGAGTGGTGCACGTCGGTTCTTTTGTTTTGTTTTTCTTTTTTTTTTTATATGTAAAGTATTATTATATTAATTTAAGATTAATAATTGTATTAATTTAAATTTTTTTTTAAGTGTATTGATTTACACATTTCATTATGTTTTAATGGAGAGAATCTAGTGTAAAATTTGTAATTATATAAATTAAACTTCTGAACTTTCATAAATGAATCAATTTAGGCATTTAGTCATAATTTATATTTATTATTGTGTTTTGTGAAATCGACATTCGAAGAAGTCTATATATGTTGTTCAAAATCAATGCATATCTATATTGATTGGTTTATAAAAATTTTGGACTTTAATTGACTCAAATTATGAGTTTCACACGATATTAGTCTAACAAAATTTAGAGGAGGGTGTAAAGTGATACATTTAGGAAAGTTTTTAAATTGATACAATTATTGGTTTAAGGTTTTAATTGATACAGCCGACTATAAATTGACATTTTCCTCTTTTTTTTTTATCTTGGAATAAATTTACGACAAAAGACAAAACAAGCTAAAAGGATTTTTATAGGTTTGTTAAAATAGTCTTTATTCTCATATGTAAGTTTAAGACCGTTAAAGGTGGTGTTGTCGAGGATCCCACATTGTAAAGATAGAAGGACATCACATACTTTAAAACATGAGATAATTGCTCAAAAGATTCATTTTAAAGGTAAAAAATGGCAAATGACCCAGTTTTTGAAAAAAAATGTTAAATGGCCCTTTGTCGATATCATAACCACGTGAAATTATGGTATTTCTCTTCTTTTTTTCTTTTTTCTTTTTTCTCTTCTTCTTGGTGCGAGAAATCTTCCTGGACTACACATCGTTTTCTTCTTCTCCTTTGTACATCTTCTTCTTTTTCTTCTACACGACAAGTCCATGCGAGCATCTCCGACGTGACCAACTCTGATGAGCAAGAGACGAGAAAGAATAGTGATTTTATGAGTGAGGAAACGAAGAGAGAGCTAGACGAGTAAGAACGAGATGAGCTAGAGCGAGAGACATAGTGATTTGTGAGTGAAAAAAAAGAAAAGAGAGGGAGACAAGCGAGAGCGAGAAACATAGTGATTCGTGAGTGAAAAAAGAAGAGAGGGTGAGACGAGCGAGAGCAAGATTGCTTTTTCGCGTGTGCGCGAGTATATTTTGGTAATTTCACCCAAATTTGACGATAGCAAAAAGTTATTCGACATTTTTTTTTCAAAAATCGGGTCATTTCACTTTTTTTTTTTTTTTGCTTAATTTTTAGGTTTTCAATCCGACGAACCCTTAAAACATACATAAATTATTTCTTTCACTATCAATTAGATTTTTTTGACAATATTATCGATTAGATTTATGATAAAACTCTATATTTATCTAACAAAATAAATACCAATCAATACACTCGATTTTTGCTAATAAGAAATATTTATTGATTTTTATCTTTGGTTCAATAAGGCGCTTTTTTCTCTTTCTATTTTAACTTTAGTCCACCTTTTTTTAAGATGGAATTTTGCCTCTACATTAGAAGAAGAAAAAAAATGCCAATGAATAGGCTACACCTAATCCATGCATCTCCCTTGGGAAAATTAAAAGGATATTGTCCTTTTAGAAACTATTTAGGAAAATATTGTTGTTTTCAAACTATTTGTAAAAATATTGTTGTTTTTTTTTTTTTTTAAATAAGTCGAGAGTTGAAAATTCGACCTAGGACCTTCCTTTCATTTGTTTAATTATCATTGCGGAGACCTTTTTTTATCAAAAGATCGTATTTCTAAATTTTCATAAGGTCCCCCTGGAATTCCTTCCAAAGCTTGTTGAATAATTTTTACGGATTCTATCATCTCAGCAAGTCTGACTAAATAACGAGCTAATGAATCTTCTTCTTTTTGTCACTGAACTTCCCAATCAAATTCGAGAGCGAGATTATGAGAGAGAGCGAGATTTTGAGCGAGAGCGAGAGCAAAATAGCGAGATTTTGATAGAGAGCGAGAATACCGTACAAATTTCTCTTTTTTTTCCTTTTTAATTATTACACATTCCACCTTCTTCTTTCTAATCCTTTTTTTTTTAATTTTTCATTTTATAAAAACAATCTCTAAAAATATTTTATTATTTTATTTAAACTCTAAAAATAATAACTCATAAAAATAAAAAAATGTAAATTAAGTATCTCATTTATATAAAAATAATTACAAAAATCAATGTGTCCCACAAGGTGGACGTCGTCGATTTCGAGCTGGTTGTCGTCGTCTACTTCGAACTTGAGGTTGCTCGGGTTCTTCTTGATGTTGTTCTGGTACCTCTACAAACGCTTCATAATATAATATTCATTTTGCTCTCCACGACCCCGACCATGTCCATGCACGTATGAAGACGAAGGATCAGTCTCTGAGTCATAATGTCCTGAACCAAATGCTGATATCATCATCATCATCGGACTAACATAATCAGTTTGACTCTGCGTCGCGTCATAGGGGGCAACTCTTCCACATTATGTGCAACCTCATCAAACTCATCATTTTCCCGAACAGGTCCTCTACGTCTAGGAGCTGGTGGAGGAACAATAGGTATATCATACATATAATAAATTTCTTCCATATAGCTTTGGTTGTCACTACATATAGCAAGAACCTGGTTCGGATCATTCGCAACCTCACGGAGTCTACTGTTGTTCGATCTCTGTGAATTATAAAAAATTAGACAATATTTAAAATAAATTTAAATTAAAAAAATTAGATAATATTCATTCATTTACCAGATGACCCATAGCTGCTCCCGGACGAGTGACGTAGCGCCTTGTGATATTATTATACCAATGAATATATTCTGGAGTGACATCTGTGTCAAACTGTTCAAGACAAACCCCTACTGCAATAAACCTTGCACGATAGTGCCATCGCACTACCAAATGTGCAACTTTTTCGTACCAATCTTCAGTCCTTAGGTCAATATCATGCAGTACGGGTTCAGTATTACAAGGCGATGGGATATCCTTCTGAAACCGAATTGTCTCATCACCCTGTTAGGAAGATGTCACTCACCAATGTGAAAACATATGAGAGGACTCATCGTCTGCTATATGTTTTGACCATTCATACAAAAATTAGGCAAAGTATGCACAATAATTTTGTACGGCTCCCAAATAACCTAAAACACAAAATATTATATTAGAGAATATTAAAGACAAATACAATAAAAATGTGAATAAAATAATCAATTAGGTTTAGTGTAATGTACCTGTTCAGGTTGAAGCAGATCAAACATATATCTATACTGGTTGACTACATGTGTGGTTGTCCTAGTCACACAAAATTTGTCTCTCCACCTAAATTTTTAAATTGATAATTTAGAATTTAAATTAACTAGATCAGTGATATAAAAATTAAATTGAACTAAAACAGCATACCGAGAACCGTGGCTCGTCCAACTAACTGAGCATCATTAACATGATGTAGCTGTGCAGCCATTGTTGAAAATCACTCCCAAGCCCATAGTTGCAAAAGTATGAAAGGCCCAGCTATCTCTCGAATCTCAGGTCTTGTTGCTTTGCATAGTTGTCTATACAACAATGCCAAGCATGCTCCACCCCATGAATACCGCCCCACATCATGGAGGTTAGCTAACAGTGACAGGAACATCAAGTGAACAAAATGACTTGATTTATCTGAAAATAGACTTTCACCCATCATTTGTAGTATATATGCTTGCGCATATCTTATGACGGTTTCCTCGTCTACATCTGTGAGCTCACGAAATTGTGTTCCTAATCATATTAAACTTAACCTCGATCCTTTAATCTTGTCGGCAGGTGGGGTCGCACCGAGGTACAGTTGATAATAAACTTCTAACTAGTCATCGTACATCACTCTGGTGACCGGCTCACCGTCAACAGGTAATCCCAACAACACTTCTATGTCTTGTAGAGTGATAGTGCACTCTCCAACAGACATATGGAATGTATGCGTCTCGGGCCTCCATCTCTCGACTAAGGCTGTGATCAGATGCCAGTCCAGCTGAATAAATCCTAATCTGGCAACCCCATAGAATCTAGATGTGCGCAGTAGCGATAGTATTCGAGGGTGGAGTGGGATAGTGCGCTGAAGAACTGCCTCTCGACGTCTGCATGATATTTCTCCAGTAGTACAATCTCGTCATACAACATATGATCGATGAATGGACTGGTCGTACAAAACATCGGGATCAACAGGTCCTGGGTTTAAAGCCATGATCTGAAAAAATATATATATATATATTAAAATTGACTATAATTGAATAGTAGAGAAAAGTGTGAGGGTAAAGAATAATGTAAAACTTTATTGATTACAATAAAAAAAAATTGAATATACAATAGATTATTATTAAAAAAAAATTGAATATACAATAAATTATAATAAAAAAATTGAATATATACTAAAATGAATATATAATAACAAAATTATTTATTTTTCAATCCCTAACTATCTGGAGCCCATCTTAGTAACGAAAGAAACTTCTTCGATTATGTCCTAACTAGTTACAAAATCCACATCATTGTCGAGTGGCTGGTTCAGTCCAATCCATCTCGTTGTGATAACGTGAACTTTTCAATCTACCAGGTTTTCTCAACAACGATGGATCAGGATGTAAAACGGGCATATTAGGGTGCGTGATCCAGTAATCTTCATGCGGTACAGGTTGAAATTGAGGAGAGTAACATTCAACATACGTTGACAATTTGTAGTAGTCCTCAATAAAATCTTCGTAGTTCATGTTAAAATGTGAGCAAACGGCCATAAAATGTAAGCATGGAATGCTGAATGCTTGCCACTTGTTACATGAACAGTACCGCTCGGACCTGTTTAGCCTCAATATTTGAACGTTTCCTCTTTTGGCATTGAGACTATGACGTCCGGTCTTCACATGAAACACACCTTCATACCGATCATATGATTGTACTTCATGTTTACTAAATCGTGCAACCCATTTATTTATTTTGTCGTGTGCATACCTGGATTTTTACTCCACTTAGTATTATAAAATATGTTTGAAATAAATTATTAATAAAGTATATATATATAAAAAAATAATATTACCAGGTGTATTTATCTTGACGCTCCAATGCATCCCTTATTTCTTCTTTTCTTTTCTCGAAATAGTTCACGCATTCGAAGAATGTTATCTGAGCAAGAGCATTTATAGGCAACATTCGAGCTCCTTTGAGGACTCCATTTATGCACTCTGATAGATTTGTCGTCATCCACTCATATCTGAATCCTCCATCATGTGCTTGAGTCTATTGCTCTAAACTAATGTTGTCAAAAAAAACTCGGACAGCTCCGATTTATTTCTTTGATATCTTCAATTGCTTTGTTGAACTTTTGAATTTGAAACTGACACCCGGCACGATAAACATAAATTTTCAATGAATTAAATTTATACTTTTTATTGAAGTTGGTGACAATATGTCGTAAGCAGAAATGATGGTGATATTTCGGTCCCGTCCAACCATTTGCTGGGTTGTTCACTATTGCAATTATACCAGCATGTCGATCTGAAATTAAACACACCTCTTCGTGTGTTACAATTTCTCTCAGGTGTTTCAGGAACTATCCCCATGAGTCTGCGGACTCTTCATCAGCAACGGCAAACGCAAGTGCAAGTAGATGGCCGTTCGAGTCAACTGATGTAGCAATCAACAGGTTTTTCCTCTATATTTGTCGTATAAGTGTGTACCATCTATCTAAATGATCGGCCGACATTTATTAAAAGCTTCTATACAAGGACCAAATGCCCAAAATACAGAAGTTAGGATAGCATGGCCTTCAGTAAGCATTTCTTTAACTCTCCACTCTACTCGTGTTCTGGGATTGGTCTGCTTAACCATATATAACCACCTAGGCAATAATTTGTAAGACTCATCCCAATCACTGAACACTTTAGCCAACGCTTTTCTTTTTCCCTCCCATACCCTATGGTAAGGAACATGATATCCAAACTTTGATTTGATGTCGGACTGTAGTTGTGCCATACTAATAGATGATTTTTCTCTTACGACGTCACAGAACTCCAGTGAAATCATTGATGAATCCAATTGCACGTGACTTTGACTTAGTTCTGAATAAAAACATGTATGTTGCTCATCATACTTAGTGATCTCGAACAAGCCATGCAATTTTTTCTTTATTGCACGAAGTCTCCACTTGCAACTTTCCTCCCACTTCTTACACCGAATTGTCCAAATCATCGGTGTAGATTCAACAACCTCGTATGGTGCGTGACACTTTATAGCAAAACATTTGACTGCGTGTTGTAGCATTTCCTTGTCTTGACAAATCATTCCATTATACAATTGCATATTGTCAACGTCCACAGGAGCTACAATTGGGTCATGTTCCTGAATGCTATCCAATACATTCATATCCAAATCATTGAATGTATCTGAAAGCATCTCATGTTCACGACCATCGAAATCTAGCTCTTCAAATTTGTCATTCGTTTCTGTTCTGAAGTCTCTATACAAGTTGTTAGCCACCATATCTTCATCATCACATGGCAATGCAACTGACTCCGGATCAGTATCGATACATTGAGTTGGATCTTCAAACTGGTTAAATGATGTATCAGGATCCACCCCTAACATATTTACATTTACATACAAATGCACTACATTTGGCACTGGCATTGTCATTGAGAACATCAAGTTCATAGCTTGTGCATTCGAAATAGGGAATGACATATATCTTATTGATCCTGATGGTTCTAGATTGGGATGTCTATATATTATTTCTATCTGATTTGCTCTCATATCTACACTAAGTAACATCCCAACCATTTGAATGAATTGTTTAAATATAATTCCACTGTTCACATTTATGGTAAAACTCCCACTTGGTGGTTGGTCATACTCAACTCCATCAATACCATCAATCATATTACCATTTGTAAACAACAAAAATCCAAAGCATTTGCTTGCCATTTTCTAAAAAAAAAAAAAAAAAACAAACATCAATTTTTTGTATTATACTTTTTATAAGAAGTATATTAAAAAAATATTAAATTTTTTCGTTTATAAACATAAACTTTTTAAATATAACAATAAATTAAACTTTTTATAACTATTTTTAAACATAGCAATAAATTAAACTTTTTATAACTATTTTTAGAAATAACAACAAATTAAACTTTTCAAATTAAAATGTGGTAAACTTTTTAAACTATTTTTTCAAATTTAATACAAAATAAAAAATTAAATTAAATTAAAATTTTTCAAACTATTTTAAACTATATTTTCAAAGTTAATACTAGAAAATATCAACTTATCACAATAAACATAACAATAATAATTTTCATATGAATAAACTAAAATTTTCAAACTATATTAAACTTTTGAAACTATACTAAACTTGTTAACTATCACAATAATTTTGTATTAAACTATAAATATCAACTTCTTAAACATAACAATAAACTAAACATTTTAACACTATAAACATCAAAGTTAATACTAAATAAATCAAATATCATAAGAATAAACTAAACTTTTCAAATATCATAAGTTCAACTCACAGATTCGACGGTAGTTCTCTTTTTTCCTTCAAAGTGACAACGTTCATCCTTTTTTCCTGTTATTTGTTATCTGACAACAATTACAAAAAATTAAACAAAAAAAAACTAGAATCTATAAAAAATAATAATATAAGAACAAAAATAAAATTTATAATTATTCTTAAAAAATAAAAATTTAGTAGAGTAACGAACTAGTATAGTTGCGTGAGAATAATTTGTATTAAACGAAATACAAGAAGAGAAATGGAAATGGAAATGGGAGGAGAGGAAGATGATTTCAAAGGCTTATTTTCGAAGGCAGTGAGGGGGCAGTGCAGTGAGCAAATCAAGGGGAGAGGAGTGAGCAAAATCAAGG
This sequence comes from Benincasa hispida, assembly GCF_027475165.1. Classification (NCBI taxonomy): domain Eukaryota; kingdom Viridiplantae; phylum Streptophyta; class Magnoliopsida; order Cucurbitales; family Cucurbitaceae; genus Benincasa; species Benincasa hispida. Next base: position 28,839,564 of record NC_143489.1, on the reverse strand, counting down.
GTAGTGAGTCTTCAAAAATTATTGAGGGAGTGATTGAGGAAAAATGAAGAGGATGGTGGTTTAAAAGGATGTAGGTCGAGTGTTGAACACTTGACCCACGGGTTTAGAGTGGTTGAAAAGACATTAAGGCTATGGCAGAGGGGCATGAATGCGTCAATGAATGCATGGAATCGAAGCAGGGGAATCAGATAACGTCAATGCATGCAGGGAATCGTGCAGGGTAATCGGAGCAGGGACAGCTTGATGATATATATGCACTTTTTTAGACTTATGGAAAGTAAATAAAGTGAAGACGATTTCCATGTGGCAGACCACATCAGCTGACTGGTTGACCGTTTAATCCATGTGGTAGACTCAATCTCGCTCTCGCTTACAATCTCGCTCTCTCAATCTCGCTCTCTCCTACAATCTCGCTCTTTCCTACAATCTCGCTCTCTCAATCTCACTCTTTCCTACGATCTCGCTCGCTCAATCTCGCTCTCTCCTACAATCTCGCTCTCTCTTACAATCTGCTTCACCCACTTATCTTCCTTGTCGAGGGTTGAAGTTTCGACTTATGTATGCCAGAACTTCAACCTTCGAAAATCTAATATACAAAATTAGCGAGATTCCCTTCTAGAGCGAGATCCTCATCACAAAATTAGCGAGATTTCCTTTTTCTTGTCGAGGGTTGAAGTTTCGACTTATGTATGTCGAAACTTCAACCCTCGACAACCCTAATTTACGTATTGTTTCCAAGTTTTCTTTGTTTGTCGAGTCCTCAACGTTCGACCTCTACATTAGTCGAATCCTCAACCCTCGACTTCTAGCCTCGAAATCTCAAAACAACAATATTTCTCTAATAAGTTTCAAAACAACAATATTTCTCTAATAAGTTTTGAAAACAACAATATTAATATTAAAGGTCTCATCTCCCTTTCTATAAATAATAGATTTTTTTTAAATGTAGGTAATTTATTTAAATACTAAAATTGCTAAAAATATTTTCAAATATATACCAAATTGTCATTATATATTAGTGATAGACATTGATAGATACTGATAGACATCTATCAATAACAGTAATACACACATATAGATGTCTATCAATTTCTATTAGTGTCTATCATGAAATTTTGTTATATATGAAAATTTTTTTTAAATTTTTTTTTTTTTATATATTAAAATATCTCAAAGAACAATTTGAAAAATAATTATCACGTAACATATTTTTATTAAGTGATGTTTGAACTGCACAATAATTGTGCACAATCGAGACCGTGCCTAAATTTTGTTCTTAATAAAGCCACTTTTATTATTAGTAGCAGTATTATAAAGTAATTAGGTGTTAATTTCTCAACTCAATGGGGGATGGATTTGTACATTTTTATTTTAGAAATTGAAAATTGAAAAAAGTGGGGCTTTTTTTTTTCTTCTTGAAACTAAAAAGAAAACATTTTGTCCCTTAATACAACCTTACTCTGCATAAGAAATATTTCATTTATGTATAGAAAGTATATTGTAGATGCCAAATCTATATAATGTATTGAACTATATTTCTAGCACAAATTTATGATCTTGCCACTAATATTGTCCTTAGCAACTCCAGTTTGAATCTAGTGATGTGTTATATGTCAACTTTAATTTCTTTTTCTTCTTTAGTTAAAGATAGAATATGATTGTTGTATTATTATAATGTCATATTATAGTTTTTCTTCTATATTTTCAAAACTTTTAAAATTGAGTTAGTTAAGGTTATAATTGACATATATTATTTTTTTTTAAGTCAAATTATTTAAATTCTTATATATCAATGATTGTACTAAACAAATTTTGAAATTGAATTATGTATTACTAATTTAAACACTTCATTGATAAAATAAAAATATAAATATTACAAAACTTTTATGATTTTTATATAATGTTAATACTAAAATATAAATTGTCTTACATTTTTTATTTTCTTTTAATAAAATCTAATCACATGTTTCCTTCATTAAAAACATAACCATATATATATATATATTAAATGAATTTTTTCTTCATTTAAAGAGAAATTTCTTAGAACTCCATTAGAAACAAAATAATGTGACCCATCAAATTATTTAATTATATTAGCCTAAATATTCAACCTAATTAGGCACATCCCTAAGAATCACTGCTGTCTTCCACTTAATCCTAACATTTCTGTTTAATATTTCATGCTATTCTTAATTTAAAAGAATCTACACATTAGTAAAACAAAAGTCTAAGCCAAACATTTAAATTGATTACAAGTTTAGATTTATTTAGTTCAGGGATTAATTTTCATCCAAAAAGTTTAGATGGGTAAATTGATGCTTTTCTAAATTTTTATTCTTCCATTTATTTTTAAAAAATCATGCACTAATTTTAGTTCATTTATCGGGATTTCAATCGTCAACTTTATATATACTAATAAAGAAATACATGTAATGTACGTAAAATCTTATGATTCTAATTATTTTTTGAAATAGTGATTTTTTAATATATAATAAATAAATACTATACAATTTTATTTTAGTTATCATTAGTTTTTAAAAGTTAGATAATGTAACAATTTTTATTTTAATGTTATCATATTATCGTCTTTTTTACAAAATATATATATATATATATATATATATATATATAATACAAAGAGAGCAAATTTGTTCTAGTAGTTAAACTATCGAATTAATATGTTAATATTTCAGTTTTGTAATATATATAATGCAAAAATTTTTATTTTAATGTTATTATATATATATTATAAAGTCACACAATAGGATGCATTGTTTCACCATATTAATTACTATTTTCATTTAATTAAATCCTCTATAGTTTTTCGTATTTTCTCTAAACTTTAGATCTCATAAAATTTTTCTTTAAGGACGTAAATGCAAGTATTTATTTTATTTTTCTTTTACACGTGCATCATCTCACATATACATTGGAAGAACCAATGCACCAATTTGGTGTGTATAGCCACTTCCATCCCAAATAAATGCATCCAATTGGTTTCTATTGCATCCGATGTTGAAGATTTGCTTCCCGTCAACATCAGTTGCACTTATTCGACCTAAACCTTTATTTTTTAAATATATAAATTTATTTTGTAAATTAAAAATTGAAAAAATTACCACCACGGTCATTCAAACAAACACCTACTCTCAAAAAGTCATAATCACCCGATAAAAGAGTAATATGAAAATTTATTTGTATATATATATATATTAATTCGTTGGAGAAAGAATCCAAAAATCAATACCGACTTGCCTATTAAGTTTTTTCTTTTCTTTTTCTTTCTTTCTTCTCTCTCTCTCTCTTTGGAAAGGAACTTGCTTATAAGTTACATCTTAATGTAAGAACAAGCAACCTCAAATATTTATTATTTTCTTTTTCAACACATTTCTTTCCTTTGAGTGCAACACATTTACTCTTTCTATCTCATTCAAACAACAAAATAGATAAAAGTAAATTTAGGATCTGTTTGGTTTAATTAAAAAAAAAAAAAAAAAAAAACTCATTTTTATTTAAATACTTAATACTTTTGATAAAAATCGTTGAAAATACTCTTCAAAAGCTATTTTAAGTGGTTTATTATATATTTCATTTTTTTTAAATGACTTATTTTTAAAATTAAACACTTGAAACACACCTTTAACTCAATTGATATAAAACGACGGTAATTTGTTTTCAAATTTTCTATTTATTGTACTGATGAAATAAAATAAAATAAAAAGTGACACTAAATACTTGACTTGTTTTCAAATCTAAAGTAAATCCAAAGGAATCCTGAAATTGCTATTTTCTTTTTGTCTTTTTATTGTTTTGGACAAATTAGATATTTCTACAATTTAAACCTGAAATTATATTGCTAATGGGAAAATAGGAATCAATTTCTACACACGGTTTTAACTATTAATATAAAATCTTCCATCACTAAAAAAAATCAAATTTATTTTCACAATATCACTTTTAAGATTAGAAGTTTGTTTTCTCTATTCATATTTTGTCAAAAAAAAGTCCAATTTATTTTCAATAATGAAATTATGAAAAAAAAAAAAAGTTTATAGATCTTTGAGATTATAGCTATTGTCCCATAACATTAAGATTTTTCACACATAACTCAACTTGAACTAGTTAATATAGTATATCCATTATCATCATTTGAGTTTATTATATCATCAATACATTTTTTCCCATTTGATTCGGTGAATTTGATTAGATTCTCTCTTCATCTTGCCATGTATAATAATGATAATAACGGATGTGTTTTAAATATTAGAGAAAAAAATTAGTTCAAGTCCTTTAACTTTATCAATTAAAACTTTAAATTAATAATTATATCAATTTTGAATCAATTTATGAGTTGTTTTTAAATATAAGAGAATGAATCAAAATATTTATAAATATAACAAAATTTTACTTTCTATCTATCATGATAGATACAGAAGTTTATCGTGGTCTATCGCAGATAAACTGTAATATTTTGTTATTATTTATAAATATTTTTAGTAATGTTATCATTTAAAATAATTTCTCTTAATTTAAACTATTTGTTAGTAATTTATACCTACTTTTACTTGATTTCATTTTAAATAAACTCAAATTAAGATAAAATTCTTCTCCCTCCCATAATTCTAGTAAAGTATCAAGAAATTTCAATCATGTGATTCTTTCTAAAATAAGTAGAGAAAAATAGATAAAAACGAAAAATATTTATAAAAAAAAAAAAAAAACAGAAAAAAAAAAAACCATTCATGTCAATGAAATCAGGTTATGTATTAGAGTCGAAATTTTTTCTCCAATATATTAATTCGTATACGCATTAAAAAAAGTCATATATATACGTTTGAAAATGATGTATTAACATTATTGACGAGCTCCATATCAAACTATCAAATGTATATATGACTTTTTTTAATGCATATATGAATTAATATATGACTTTTTTAATTTTAGATGCTCTGTCCATGAATCATGTCGAATCACATTGAGTGAATTTGATTAAGATATTTTTCTTAAAAAATTTATTAATGGAAAAAAATTCCTCAATATAATAAACATAAATATCAATTATAGATTGGTTGCTTAAGTAATCCGTTTAACTAACGACAATTGATGTAACCTTTTTTCTAGGGTTCAATCTCCTATCTTACTGTTGTTGTACTAAAAAAGATTATCCATTAATCTTAAAAATTGAATATCTTTTTACAAATATATATATATATATATATATATAAAAAAAAAAAAAATCAAAACAATATTTTATTTATGAGAAGAATTATGGATAAAAAATAAGGTAGCAAATCTTGTTAGAGACTATTTTACAAATTATGTCTAATAACATTGAATGAAATTATTGCAACATCAAAACATTTTCTCAATCTATTCTTTGAATCTGCACAAGATTTTACCTTATATATAATAAAAACAACAATGAAGAATGAGTTTTAAATGTTGAATGCCGTTGCCCGTTAGTCAAAAAGGGGGGAAATTCCTTCATTAAAAGTACATAACAAGATAAAAGAAAATTTTCATCGAACAAGCATTTGACTTCTTTTTTTTTTTTTTTTTTTTTTGCGTTTTCTAGAAAAATACTGCTTAGGTTTTACTTTTGTTAATATATTTTTTCCATTTTAGTCCTCTCGCTTAAAAAGTAATTATTTTGATGATCCACATCTACAAATAACATAAATTTTATACATAATGAAAATCTTTTAATATAAGTTGATGAATATATTTTAAGAAATTTAGTAAATGAAATGTAATGATAAAATTTTGATATATAAAAATAAAAAAAAAATGAGAATAAAGGGACGAAAGTAGTCATTTTTTAAAATTTTAGAGACCAAACTGAACATTTGTAAATTATAAAAACTACCATAAATAAAGCTCACTTTAACATATCAATTATCATTAAACTAAACTCGTTTTTGGCACTATTTTACTATAAAAATGTCACTCATAATATGAAAGGACTGGTGATTTCTTACCTTATTTGGCACAAACTCCAATAGAATAATACACAATGTGGGTTGGAATTTGACCAATAACCTTAGCTTTAATTTAACAAGAGTAAAAGTGTCATAATAACAAAGCTATGTCTATACTTCTGTTCATTTGTCATCTTAAATAGTATCTAACATATCAAATCACACTAGAGAAAGATTTTCCTAAACATAATTCTTTGAATTTGGTTGGGATTTCTAAGTTCTATATATAAATTAAACAAATATAACTAATAGATAATAAATTCATAATGGAATATAGACAAAATTTTGTATTTTGTCTTTTCAACTCTATTAAAGGCCCCGCTTTTGCTGGCTAATTATGAACTAAAGCCATTATTTGACAACCTTGTCCTAAATAGTGAACATTAAAAACCTAGTATTATTAAAATAGTATATACATGGAATTTAGCTTAATTTTGTTCCATTATTGACTGCATGATTTTTTTTTCTTTTTCTTTCTTTCTTTTTTAATGTACACCAAATAATTAGTTTGAATAATTCACCAGCCATAGGCTGAAAAATGAAAAATAATAACTTCTACCTCTTTATTTAGCATTTAAAAATTAGATGCTCTTTTGAGCTAACTCTTCGAATTAGTAATGATTAATGAACTCTTTTTTTGAACAAAATAGTAATAATAGGATAAAGATTGGGATGACAAGCATAGTCAATCTCTATCTTATATTGTTTCCTTATATTAAAATTAGAATTATTTTAGGTTTATATATGTGTATACATATTTATTTATTTATTTATTTAATGGTTGATTACTTCAACCATATATGAAAGAGAGATCTAAACTTCTAGTTTCTTGGTAAAAAAAAAAATGTCCTCGTAGATAGATATATTTAAAAGTGTAAAATTCATAACTAAATTAATTTTAGGTGATTAAAAATGTATTTTAAAGTGATTTTAAAAATGACAAAATGATTTTGATAATTCCAAAATTACTCCCAAACACATATTAAGCATAACTCAAAGGTAATTAATATTTATTCCCTTTCTTTGATGTCACGAAAATTTCCACAACCAATTTATTGTACTAAAGAAAATAAAAAAATTTCTAAAATATAATTAAAAATCTATAAAATAAATAAATAGATAGTCTATTTATAATCGACATACTTACATTAAAGCTAACAAGAGAAAATGATAAATTCTAATGTTTCATTTTGAAAAATGACAAAATATTTTCAAAATTAGAAAAATAGTCAAGTGATTTTAGTGATAATTAATTAATAATTAATTAAGATTACCAAAATATCCCTGTAAGATGCATATTTATCCAAAAAAAATATAGATTTTTAAATCATACCATATTTTTTGGTATTTAAAATACGTTTCATCTAATAAAAAATTTTCGAACTAGAAAAATTCTAGAAAAATACTTATTTTTAAATAAACCATAACAAACTAAATTTTGTTAGTAGGGGTATTTAAATGACTCAACAATCCGAACAATTCAGACTATTCAATCCAAATTGTAAGAGTTGGGTTTGGATAGTTTTAATTTTGGATTGGATTGGGTTGAATATATATATATATATATATATATATATATATATATATATACGATAACTCATTGTATTTAGGATGTCTAATAAATTAGAATGATACAGATTAGCATGACCCATGCACAAGGATGACATATAAATCGAGAAATGGTCAGATTAAGATTGGAAAGGTCTAAGCCAAGAAATCCGTGCCCGTGACTGTGAATGATTTATTTTACGAAATATTTTTATTATTAGTTAAATGTTATGGAGTTTCATGAAAGCTTTGCTAGTGAATAATTTAGAAACTATTGTGAGTTAAAAAAGTGTGAGTGAATCATGGAGTTTCTTGAAATTTATGATTTATTACAAGATAAGAAATTGTAGGTAAAGTTCAATAAATGCGAGTTTTGGTTCGAATAGATTCTGTTTCCTAGACATATGATTTCAACTAAATGTGTTTCCGTGGATCCATGATGTTTATTTGAAGTTTATAATAATATCTTGAATTTTGATTTTTAATATTTGAGTTTTATGAAATTTTAGTTATTAATATGTGAATAATTTAAGTATTTAAATTAATAAAAATATAATTAAAAATAAATAATAAATAATCTGACAACCCATCCAATTCGACTCAAATTTTAAAAGTTGGGTTGTGTTTGGTTGGAGACTATATTCGGGTCATTCGGGTAGCTAACCTGACCAACCCGAAATTTCAAATTGGTCCAAAAAAATCTCCCAACCTATGTATCCCTATTTGTTGGTATTCAAATTACATTTAATCTAAAAAAGCAAATTAATTAAGAAACCCCTAAAAAAATAAATATTTAACTCATAGCAACGGTTGGTATTCAATTATCTCAAAAAAATATGTTGGTATTCAAAATACATTTTATTTAAACAAAAGCTTTCGAATTAGGAACATCCAAAATATACAATTTTTTTCCCCAAAAAAACTTCATATATTTTTAAACCAAAACAATCATTGGTATTCAAAATATCTTATAGTAAAATTATTTCAAATGGTAAAACTGTTGAAAATATTTACAAGATATAGTGAATTTTTCGAATTATCAATCTATCAATATCACTAATAAACACGGATAGAAGTCTATTAGCATTTATTATTGATAGTTCTAAAATTTTACCATATTTTATAAATATTTTAGTTTATTTTTCTATATTTAAAAACAACTCTACATTATATCTGTAAAAAGGTTGAGTTGCAAATATCCAAATAAACAAAATTTTTCCTTAAAAACTACACATAAATTTTTTAATTCATAATAAACTAGATTTTGTTGTATTCAAAACAAATTTTATCACAACAAAAATTTCCAATTTCGAAAAAACATATTATTTTTTAATTTTGAAAACATAGGTGAAAAACTTCTTAAAATTCAAACTTGGAAACACAAAATATAGTATATCTGAACTTTTGTTGATTGATAATAAAATTAAATTTTCCTTCACTTATCAAATTTAAACTTTTAAGTCAACTAATGATTTAAAATGGTATTATGCGTATTAGAACACGAGATAATGATTATTTCCTCCTAATTAATATTGATTTCTAGTGAAAAGGATCTTGCTATGCAACACAATTTCCCTTTAAATTAAATTATTAGGAAAAAAAGAAAAACCATTAGAGTGCTATTTTATAATGCATCAAATGGGATGTAATTAAATTATGTTCACTTTGAATCATTTGTTTTTGTTTTTTTGGTTTGTTTTGTTAAAGTACTAACTTCGTCTATAAATTTTGAAAGTTATTTAACTTCTTGAGTTTTGACAAGTCCAACTTTTAATTCTATGTTTGATTGTTTTTAAAATTCACGAGCAAAATTAATATATCTAATAAAAGGTAAAATGGTCAATCTCGTATTAGGCACCAAATTTTGTTATGATCTAATTGCTTCATAATTTTTTAAAAAAATGTGAAATACATAAAAAAAACCTAATAAACATAAAGCCAAAAGCTAGTTTGAAAATTTATTGAACACTTTTAATGTTTGGAGATTCATTAGAGATGAAATTAAAACTTTCTAAACTTAATAGACAATTTCTTTAAAGTAAAGAAGCTAATCATGACTATAGGTTATTTTAAAATTATTAAATCATTAACTGTTTAAAAAATTTAAAGCTAATAGATTATAATAAATTTAATTATAGGACTTTCTAAATCTTTAATAATAAAGTTGGTACACGTAAAAGAATACTTTTTAAGAGCACTCAAAATGTCATACGCATATTAACGCACTCTACGCATAGCAACCTTAAACTTTGCAATTAAACGTTTTTCAAAAGGAATAATCTTAAAGTTAAAGATTATTAATTGATTGATTTTGAAATTAACGCATCTCTTCTCTTTTCAAAAGAAACAAAATTAGGTTCTATACGAATCTATAAAACATTATCATAATTTATAATGGAGCCTCAATGTCGAACTTTTGAACATTAATTACTTTAGTAAAACGATTATTACATTGCTTGCTATCCAATTTAATCGATTGTATTAATAATGATCATCATTCTAATCTTGACCCGTAGGGTTTTGAGTTATTTTTGTTCATTTATTTTGTTTTTATTACTTATAGGGTTTTAAATTCTTTCAAAACAAAAATTAAATGGAAAAAAAAATCGATGTATACTTTCTTAGTTTGAGGATTAATCAAGTGTAAATTCTAAATTATCATAAATAAATCGATTTATACTGTGTTTGTAATATTTATAACTATTTTTATTAAATTCCATTTGAATATCATTATTTTTCTCTAAAATTTTAGTAAAATAGAAAGAAGAAATCACATAAATCTTCCTAGGTAAGGAAGAAAAATATATAAAAAATGTGAGAAAATGAAAAATGACTCATAGGCTGCCACTGTCCACTTGATTTCAATATTACTTACTTGGGACAACTCTCTATAATGGTATAAATATATTATTTAGGGATGTATATCAGTTGGTCGGTGTCAATTTTGAGAAAACTGACATAAAAAACTAACCAAAAAAAGAACGTGAAATTCACCCGTACATCGGTCGATTTGATTTTTTTTTTTTTTTTTAAGAAGAACCAAGATGAATTAAAAGGAAATGAATGAATAATAATGTGTTATTATTAGGTTAATAAAATTAGCAACTTTTTTAATTTTAGATTAATCATTTTTAAATTTAAATAAATCATGTAATGGTTTGAAAATTAAACTACATAAAAAATAATAATAAATCAATACTAAAATAGTAGGTTTGGGCTTAGGTTGGTGGTAATGTGCTTGCTTTTATACTTTTATTATATATTTATATATATATATATATATATATATATATATATATATACACGTTCGTCGGTCGGTCAGTTTTCAAAATTTTTTTCCAGAAAAACCGAAACTCGACCGACCAACCTTAATTTGGTCATTTTTTGTTCTTTTACGTGTATCCCTAATATTGTCTATTTTGGACATAAACTCTTAGGAATATAATTTTGATTTCAAAACAAAATGCCCATACCAATGGAGATATATTCCTACTTATATATCCATAATCTTCCTTTTATTTAGCTAATATGAAATTTTGGGTCGCACTCCAATAATCCTATTCTTGATTCTTGAACAAAATATTATCAATCTCCCATCAATAATCTTTTGTGTGCGTATATATAATTTTATAGAGCTTAACTACATATACTAACATACTATTTTATCATCAAAGTTTACTACATTCATTCGTCATCCAGAATTACGGACATGACTAGGTTAGGGAAAATTGACTCTTATATAATTGTTATGGATAAATAACACGTCTATATATCTCCACAATGATATGACATATTATTATTACGTTTTTTTTTATGATACAATTTCGCAGTTTAATATTTCTTTTTTCAATTCGAGATACGGTCTAACTTACTACTATGCAATTAAGAAAAATGCAAAAATAAAGCCAAAAATAAAACTCGTTATTGGATTTTTCTGAATAATCGATTCATATTACGGAATATATCTTAGGTCATGCATCATTTATATATTTTGTATTATCTCAAAATTTTGTCACGAGAAAGTTTACTGAAATTATGTAATAAAAAAAAAGGAAATATTCATGTTGTCTGGGTCAAAATTAGATTTGAAAATAATTGTGTTATGGTTCAAAGAAATGTTGAAGAAATTGATAAAGAAATTAATTAAATAAAATAACGGTAGACCGTACAAGTTGTAAATGGGGGGTAGTTTTGGAAGTTGAAAAGAAATATCTTTGGATCGGGCGGTGGCAGTGGCGGTGGTGGGCGGTCCATTTGAAAATTCTACGGCGCGGATACAAAGTGCCACGTGCACATTTAATCGCTCAATGACGCGTGGCAACTACTTCGGATCTTTCGCCCACGTGGCTATAGCCACGTGCCCATCTATAAGGTTTTCTTTTTCAATTCTTTGATGCATAATAATAATATATACTCTGCATTACAAGAAAATAAATTTGAAAAATATCGATTTCGTAATTTGGTTAAGATTTGGAATTTGATGATGAATGAGATTAGACAATTTTATTATTTTGGTTTTTTTTTTTTAAATATGTGATTGAGAAGATCATATTGAGATAATTAGATTATTGTTTCATGGGTATAATACCTTTTCGCTAGATTTGGACTCTAGTTTCTATTTGATTTATAGGTTTTAAAATGTTATACGTTTAATCTTTCTATTTTGAGTTTTGTTTCAATTTAGTCTCTAAATTTCAAAATGTTATAGTTTTACCATTGAAATTTGATTTTTGTTTCAATTTCGTTCATGGATATCAAGATCTTACATTTCTAACCTCAATTTTTCATTAAATACTTACTTTCAATAATTGATTTCAATTTTTATTAATTAATTAAAAATAATTAGAAGTGAAATTTTAAAATGGCAACTACCCAAGCTCATCATAAAAATAGTGAAGCTTAATTAATTATGATTCTTTTAACGATTTTTATTATATTAACAAAAATTAACTCCAAAAGATGAAAAATGAATATTTAGTAAAAATTTGAGGTTAAAAGTATAAACCTCGAGACATTAGGGACCAAATTGAAGCAAAATTCAAATATCAAAGGTAAAATTTTAGCATTTTGAAACCTAAGACTAAATTAAAACCAATCTCAAAACTTAAAAGACTAAATGTGTAACATTTTAAAACCTATAAACTAAATAGAAACTATATCCAAAACCTAGGAATCAAAAAGTTTTTTTTTTTCCTTGTTTAATTTTAGGGTTGGTTGCATGGTTTAAACGTTTCTTTAGCATGACAATATTTTTTTCTATTATGAAATTGATGAGCACGAAGGGAACACACATATGAAGATAATATAATATAATAATATATTTACATAATAATAATAAATATAATATAATATAAATAAAATTATAAAATTGGATAATCTAAAAATTAATAGAATTTTGAAGTGGATTTCTCACCAATGTGCATTATTTTCAGATCCACCAAATGCCATTATTTATAGGCAAAGTGGGATGTAGAATGTCGATCTACATGGACACCAAACATGAATTATTACAAGGCACATGGACAATATGAAAAATGACACATAGGACACTATGCATTGGGCATCTATTTTTATGATATTTATAATACTCCCTCTTAGATGCCCATATATATATATGAAATATGTTTCGTTAAAACCTTACTAGGAAAAACCCAATGGGAAAAAAACCTTATTGAATGAAAAAGAGTACATATTTCATATAATACATACTTCTAATTAAAAGAACACAATATATTTACTCCCTCTCACGAAAACATCACTTAAAATCTCTGAGTCGCCGCATTCCAATGTTGTGCACCAATTTTTCAAAAGTTACGGTTGGTAATGCCTTTGTAAATAAGTTTTCCAGGTTATCCTTTGAACAAATTTGTTAGTGATGTCACCATTTTCTTCAAGATCATGAGTGTAGAAAAGCTTCGGTGAAATATGCTTTGTTTTATCTCCTTTAATATATCCTCTTTTGGTTTAGGCTATGCAAGCTGTGTTGTCTTCGTATAATATTGTTGTAATATTTTTGTTAGAAGACAAGCCACACATTTCACGAATATGCTGAGTCATTGATCTTAGCTATACACATTCTCGACTAGCTTCGAGAATAGCAAGAATTTCAGTATGATTTGAAGAAAGTGGCCGTTATGGTCTGTTTCACTAATCGCCATGATATAACAGTTCCTCCACATGTGGACAGATAACCTATTTGAGATCTAGTTTTGTGTGGATCAAATAAATATCTAGAATCTGCATAACCAACTAGATCAAAATTTGATTTATTTGAATAAAACAAACTCATATCGATTGTTCCTCGGAAATAACGAACTATATGCTTAATTCCATTCCAATGTCTTTTTGCAGGAGAAGAACTATATTTAGCTAATAAATTTACTGAAAATGCAATATCTGGTCTTGTATTATTAGCAAGATATATAAGTGCACTAATTGTACTAAGATATGGTACTTTAGGACCAATAAGTTATTCATTATCTTCTCGAGGACGAAATATATCTTTCTTTATATCCAATGAACGGACTTCCATTGGAATATTTAATGTGTTTTGTCCATATAAAATCTTTTCAAAATTTTTCCTGTATAAGTTGACTGATGAATAAATATTCCATCTGTTAAATGCTCAATTTGCAAACCAAGGCAAAATTTTGTTTTTCCAAGATCTTTCATCTCAAATTCTTTCTTAAGATATTCTATGGCCTTTGAAAGCTCATCAGGAATTCCAATTATATTCAAGTCATCAAGTATACAGTTATAATAGCAAATCCTGATTGTGATTTCTTTATAAAGACACACGGACATATTGGATTATTTTGATATCTTTCTTTCACTAAATATCCACCCAGACGATTGTACCACATCCGTCCTGATTATTTCAATCCATATAGTGATCTCTGTAACTTTATTGAATATCATTCCTGGGAATTTGGTATATTTGTTTCAGGTATCTTAAATCCTTCAGAAATTCTCATATAAATATCATTATCAAGAGATCCATATAAATATGCTGTGACTACATCCATAAGATGCATATCCAGGCTTTCATACAAAGTCAAGCCAATTAAATATGTTAGTGCAATTGCATCCACTACTGGAGAATATGTCTCCTCATAATTAATACCAGGTCTTTGTGAAACTAGTCTTGCTTTTTATTTTATGACCTCATTATTTTCATTTCTTTTTCTCACAAATACTCATTTGTATCCCACAGGTTTGACACCTTCTGGTATTTGGACTACTGGTCCAAAAACCTGCCGTTTTGAAAGTGAATTTAATTCTACCTCGATTGCTTCTTTCCACTGAAGCCAATCTTTTCTATATCGACATTCTTCAACAGATTTTGGTTCAGTATCCTCATTTTCAGATATAATATGAAGAGCAACATTATACAAAAAAATGTTGTCGATAACTACATTAGTTCAATTCCATCTTTTTCCTGTCATGACATAGTTTATTGGTTATTATCTTTAGGTACTTCATTTTTCTCACTAGTCATGGCGAGGATTTTTTTCATGGGTATTTACATTCTCAACCAAGTCTTTTTTACTATTAATTATTTTTTATTTTTGAGCATTTTTATCTTTGGAACCCACTGGTCTACTATATTTTTGACGTGTTGCATACTCATTAGCGACAACTTGTTATGTTGGGATATCAATTTTTTATGGAACATTTGCAGCTGGTATATGTGACTTAGTTACTTTCTTTGCATCTATAAATGCATCTAGTAATTGATTTGCTATATTTTGCAAATGAATTATTTTCTGAACTTCAAGTTCACATTGATCTGTATGAGGATCTAAATGAGACAATAGTGATGCATTCCATGTAATTTCTTTTTCCAATTTATTAATTCATCCCCTAATGTTGGAAATTTTGTCTCCTTAAAATGACAATCAACAAATCGTGTCGTAAATACATCACCCATTAGGGGTTTAAGATATTTAATAATTGATGGGGAATCATATCCAACATATATTCCTAACCCCTTTTGAGAACTAATCTTAGTGCATTGTGGTGGAGCAATTGGAATATATACTACACACCCAAAAATTCTCAGATAGGAAATATTTGGCTCATGACCATAAGCATATTGTAATGGCAAGTACTTATGATAAGTTATTGGCCTAATGCATACAAGTGGCACTACATGCAAAATAGTATGTCCCCAGATATATGAAGAAAGCTTAACTCTCATAAGTAACGGTCTTGCAATTAATTGCAAACGTTTTATGAATAATTCTGCTAAACCCTTTTGTGTATGGACATGAGCTACAGGTTGTTCAACACTTATCCCAATTAACATACAATAAATATAAACAACTTGGGTTGTAAATTTATCAGCATTATCAAGATGAATGGTCTTAATTGTATAATCAGGAAGTTGTGCTCTTTACCAGCATTATCAAGACGAATGATCTTAATTGTATAATCAGAAAATTGTACTCTTAACTTAATTATTTGAGCAAGTAATCTTGCAAATGCAAGATTTCGATTTGATAATAAGCACATGTGTTACCATCTACTAGATGCATCTATTAATACTATAAAGTATCTAAATGATCCACTTGGTGGGTTAATAGGTCTACATATATCACCATTAATTTGTTGTAAAAATGCAGGTGATTCAGTCCCTACTTTAGTTAGTGATGGTCTAATTATTAATTTGACTTGGGAGCAAACATCACATGATAATTCGAAGAATCTTTTGGTTCTTCAATAGGTGTCCATTTGAATTCTCAATAATTCTCCTCATCATTATAGATTCTGGATGACCCAATCGGTCATGCCAAATTATAAATATGTCTAGATTCATGAACTTCAGGTTCATTGTTGCATATATTTCAATTACTCGTATATAAGTATAATGCAATCCATAAGATAAAACAAACAATTTTTCCACTATACGTTTTTCATTTGAGACAATAGAGATAATATATAGATATTCCATATTATTCTTACTATCAATCTCAATATGATAACCATTGCAACATATATCTTTAAAACTTAGAAGATTTCTCTTTGATTAACTAGAGAAAAATGCATTGTTAATTGTAAATTTTGTTCATTTAGGTAAAATAATATTTGTGTTTCTAAAATCTTCGACCAAGATTGCAGAGCTTGAGATTGTATTTACTTTTGTTTTCAACATTGTCAATTTGGAAAAAGTATTTTTTATTTGTAAGTATTGTGTGTGTAGTTGCATTGTCTACCAGACATAGATTTTTTTTGCTCATTTTTTAAACACTCAACATATGAAATGATCCATGTTTCTTCATTAAAAAAAAATAATTACAATAATAAAAATAACAATTAAAATATACAAAAGTTACTTTAAAAAAATGAAGATAGATAAAAGAAAACAACAATATTAAGTTTAAATATTCTCAAAGTCAAAAGAAACACTTGATGTTCCACCAACTGTGTCAATCTTCTCTTCAGGAGATTCAAATAAGTCCGCCACATCCAAATTTTTCATGTGGGATAGGTCAAATATATCATTATCCTGGTATACAAAATTTGCTTCCATATTTTTCTTTTTTTCCTTCAAGGAGGCTTGATAGAGGTCAACTAAGAGTTTTAACGTACGACAGGTACGTGGCCAATGCCCAGTCATTCTGCATCGGAACCATTTATTTTCAACACTCTTTGAACTCTTATCTTGTGGAGTTTTTCCTTTGTGAGCTTCATTTTGTGTGGTTCTTTTGAAATTTAAATGATAAGAACGACCACCATGAAAATAATAATTATTTCTTTCTTTACCACAATCATGACCTCGATCACAACCATGATCACGACCTCGATCACGATTATTAACATTCACAACATTCACTTTAGAGAATGGTGTTGTTCTTTGGTCAAGATTCGTGGTTCTTCATCAATAACTAATTATTTTGTTTGGCCACGAGAAGATGTGAAATTATTTCAGAATATTGTTTAAAATCTTTCTCTTGATATTGCTGCTGCATGAGCATATTCGAGACATGAAATGTAGAAAATGTCTTCCTCTAACATATCAGCATCGGTAATTTTTTTCTCCGCATAACAACAATTTTGAACTGATTGTAAATAACGTGGAATTGTAATCACTTATTGATTTAAAATCTTGTAGCCTCAAATGCATCCACTCACAATGGACTTTAGGAAGAATAACTGTCTTTTGATGCAATGCCTTTCTTTCAAAATTTTCCACAAGATACATGGATCTTTTATTGTAAGATATTCCATTTTTAATCATGACGAAGGAAAATCATAGCTTTTGCTTTGTCCTGACTGGATGTCGTATTTTCTTCTTTAATTGTTTCTAGCATCTAGGTGAACTGTGGCATCAAACACCCATGACAAATAATTATTGTCATTAATGTCAAGAGCTGCGAATTCTAATTTTGTAAGGTTTGTTATGGCAACACTATTATTAAATATTGTATATATATTAGGAATTTAATATGTACTAAATATAAAAAAACAACATTTAATTTATTAATTATAATAAATAAGAAAAAACAACGACCTACCTTCAGCGATAAAAGCAACATGAGTTCGTGTTGATAACGTGTTGTGAAATTGAGGAGTACAGGGAACACAGATATGGAGAAAATATAGTATAATAATATATTTATATAACAATAATAAATAAATATAATATAATATAAAACAAAATAACTAAAATCATAAAATAACTAAAATTATAAAATTAGATAATATGAATATTAATCGAATTTTGAAGTGGATTTCTCACCAATATGCATTATTTTGAGATTTACTAAATGCATGAATACCAAACATGAATTATTACAAGGCACATGGACAATATAAAAGTGACACGTGATTTTTAGGACACTAAGCCTTAGGCATCTAGTTTTTTATGATGTTTAGAATATTTTCTTAATTTTTTTTTGGATATTTCTAGTGTATTTTTAGTAGGTTGCACATTTATATAAAAATAGGTTTTTTTTTATTTTATTTTTAATATCATTCATTATGTAAATTTTAAAATAATGAAAGGATATTAGTTTGGATTGTTTAGCTTAGAAAAGAGGAAATCAATTAATGATTATATATTACAATTTAAAATTTTAAAAAACCATAAGGTTATATTGATTAGTTTTATAGTAATAATAGTTTTTTGTAAAAGTAAGAAAATTATTGATGTAGAATTTTAGTATTTAAATAAATTTTAAAAAATAAAAATGTTACCATAAGTCTCCACTCAATATGTTATTAATAAAGAAACTCAAATAAATTTTATGCTTAAAAGGGAATGAACAAAAGAGAAAAATTTAAACAATGTAATTAGGAATTATTTAGAGGTGTTTAAATAATTTAGATAAATTAAAATTCATAAAGTTTGACAATCAAAGAATAAAGGTTGAAAATTAAAAAATTATAAAAATAAACAAAACATTTATAAACCAAAATGAAAAAGTGTAATTGTAAAAATATAATAGTAGAACCAATAATTGTTAAATAAAAAATAAATTAATATTATAAAGTATCCAAATATTTCAAATTAGTTTTGTTTTTTGTATAAATAGTTATCTAATTTTTTTTATAATGATGGAAATGACATCCAAATTAGACGTATTTAAAGTTGAATGGGATGCAAAATTTTTTTAAAGAGTCTTGATCATCAATAGCATTTAATTTATTTCAAATCATTGTAAAAATAAATGGAATCAGACGTATTTAAAGTTGAATGGGATGCAAAAAATTTTTAAACCTTTTTAAGTTCCACATTTTTTATATTCTATAATTAAATATGATTAGAAAATTTATAATTTTAGAATAATTTATGTAGAGGTATCATTTTTCATATCTTTCACTTTTAACCTATGTGGATATATTAAAATTGCATTAATTATTTCCTACCAGCTTTTTAGGAAATTTATGTTACATTTTTATAGTTTATAATGTTCAATTATAAAAATATTTTTATAAATATTATAAATATGCGGTAGATAGATATACATGCTTAGTGTTCAAATGCCATGTGTCTTATGAATACACTCATAGTGTCAAAGTCATTCTACATTCTACTTCACAAAACTCCTATAAATAATGGTCATTTGTGGGTTTTGTAGGAGTATGAATTGGTGAGAACTTTGTGAGAAATTGAAAGAGAAAAAAAAATCAATTCATAATTTCAATTATATTTCAATTTTAGTTGTTTTATTATTTTATTTTATTTTCTTATATATCTAATATATTATATTATATTATATTTATATTATTGTATTATAATTTCTCAATATTTGTGTTCCCGTTGTGCCTCATTTTGCTCTTCAATTTTACAACACTTTATCAGTACGGGCTCCTATCAATTAAGAATATGGATATTATAAAGTGAAATAGATCTCACGATAATTCTCGCAATAGACTGATATTGATTATAAGAAAACATATTCTGAAATGGTTGATATACAATACCAGAGATATCCAATTTACCTGACTGTGTATGAAAAGTTTAATATACATCTTATGAATGCAATCATACCACATCTATATGAATCTCTTAATAATGATATTTATTTATGAAAATTCCTGAAGGATTATAGGTACCATAATCTTGTAATTCAAATATTAAAGAATCATATATATACCATAGAGATTTTTATAAAATATTCCTGACGAATGTGATATAATCATCTTATTCAATATTTATTGGTATGATGGTACAAAAATAACCTTATTTGTCCATATCCTTTTACAAAGAAATCACAACCTGAGATTTACTATATGTTGATGATTAAGCAGAAACTCCTGAAGAGATTTCAAAGACAATAGAGTTTCTTAAGAAAGAAATTGAGATGATAAATTTTGCCTTAGCTTGCAAATAAAGCATAGAGCAAATATAATTACATCAGTTTATACATAAAAGATCTTTTGTCGATTATATACATCATTGAATACTCCTATGGTGGTTCATTCACTCGATGTGAAAAGGATATATCATCTTATATCAGAAAGATGATGAAGATACGTTCTGAAGAACCATAAATTTTGAGAAATAAGTGCACTTATATAGCTTTATTCGTTTATGCATTGTACGTTGTAGTATTTTTCAATAATTTTGCTATATATATAATATTTTCACCACTACAAGAATTTTGAGCTTTAATGTCCGTTTTAAACCGACATTAAAGGGTTTTAATTAACTGACATTAAAGGGCTTTAATAGGATTGTCTTTAATGTCAGTTGCAACTGAAGCCCAAGAATCAATTGAAACCCTTTAAACCGACATTGAAGCCCATAATCTATGTCCGTTTTATCAATTATTGTCCGTTTTTTTTAAATTCCGTTGTCGAATCCATTTTTTGGTCAAAAAGTTAAAAACGACATTATATGTCTCGTGTTGGGTCAAGAAATGTTCTTCATTGTTTTTTTTATTAAAAAGTATAAAAAAAATTGCATGGCAAGCCATCAAAATTTGTCGTCCACCTATGAATTTATCCACAAACAAGAATTAATATTTCCAATCCATTATATATACTCATCAAGTATGAAATAAACACACTAATCACCAACATTTGTATAACAATAAACTTTCATAGAATACTTACACCAAGCCATCATTTCTCTCATTCATAAATATCAATTAGTACTAATTCCATGAATACTTAACACCAAATACCCCATAAACACAAAAATATTATACATAAATCTTCCAATAAACAGATCATGGTTAGATAAATTTGCATTCATTGTAAGCTAGCATTTACATTCTATTGAGACAAAAAACAAGGATTACGTCCTTACACAAATCGACCAACAAAACTTGCCCATTGAGTTTCTCTCCTTAGGTATATGCATTTTTTGTATTGAACTACAACGAGAAAAAAAATAAATTTAACATATATGTTTACATTCATTTATTAAATTAAAGTTAGTATATAAGAAATAGATAATTTACGCACGAGGCTAGTAATGGGAGTAGTAGGATTATGCACTATTTCGTGTATATACTTTTGCACATAGTACCCGCATCCTACAGAATCTAATTGATGGGGGTACTGCATATAAAGAAGTTGAAAACAATTATTCTTATGTTCGAATGAACATAAATTGTTAAAAAATGAATGCAAATTTACCTTTACAGGTTTTCATTTTGGAGAAGACCGATGGTGTTGGAGATCGTGCTTGGCTTGCCATGTTTTTAATCCACTAAATAGTTTGAAAACATTAGTTAAACATAAATACTTCAATTAAGAGCTAAGAAAGTTCAATTACACTTGCATATTTATAACTCCATGAAAATCCTCTTGAACCTTACTTCGAATAGAGTCCAAAATATAAACACAGTTTTCTTGTAGATGGATTACAATCAATATCTAATGATATAATTATAATAAATAATAATTTTGAAATATTAGTATGCGTACAATGTAAATTAAAATGTGTCTTTTGATTGCTTAACTAACCATCAATCAATTACACTTTAATCCAAACAAGAAAAACAAAAGCATCAATTAAAATTTTCCCATGAAAGATACAAGGGGTCCATTTACTTCATCCTTTAGTGGCACAAATCTGATCCATGGGAAGAGGAAACAGAGGAAACCAAACGTATAGCAAAGTGCAAGCATGCGGATTTATTGGTTTAACTTCAACATGGCAAATCTAATATTATTGCATCCCACACAAACAATCAGCATATGCAAAATTAACATCTACAACGCATGCATATAAAAAATTGTGCTTAACTATACTTGTCCCAGCCCTAGCAGATAAAGTAAATAAACAACCAACCATGAGGCATTCGATTTGAGATATCAATTTTCTTACCAAATTTGGTGCCGCCTAGCCAACCAGAGCAGAAAGAATGGTCATCACCTTAAAAACAGCAAAACTACTAAGTTAGAGGCACTAACATAGACTGGAAAAGTAGTGTCGGCAGATTGAAGATTGGAACCCGGCGAGCACAGGATCTTGCGAACAGAGTTGAGATGGCAGATCTGACAAAAATACAATGCTGACGACCGGATTGTAAGACCCACGAGTAGATCGGACAAATAGACGACCAGATCGAAAAAACCCACAACTAAATCTATAGATCCATGCCGGCGACCCACCTCCATGACCAGAATAAGTTGGACGAATGGCGAGCTGACCCACCGGAAGAACAATGCCCACACGATGACGAAAACCAAACGGAGAACACCCATACGACGACGAAAAACAACCGGAGAACACCCACGACGAAGACCCACTACTTGAAGAAGCCGATGAAGACGGAGATCCAAGCAACACCGGTGACGACGACGATCGAAAGTGATTCACACGGTCAAGCTAAGGAGAATAGAGGGTTTGGTAAGAGAAGTAATAGGAGGGAGAAGATTTGATATGAAATGAAGAAGATATTTTTTAATAAAGTTTTAGAAAAATAAAAATAAATGAAAGGCCTTTAATGTTGGTTTTAAACCGACATTGTAGCCCTTCTTCAATGTCAAAACCGACATTAAAGATCCACCTTTTATTTTTTAAAAACCCGACATTATACATCCGATTTCACTTTTTTCAACCAACATTAAAACCCAAAATTTTTGTAGTGCACAAAAGGAGAATGTTGGAGTAGAGTTAAACATATGGTATGTTTTATTTGAGAATTAATTTATACCGGTTTATTTTATTCTAATAAATCTAATTATGATCTAGTTTGATTGTGAAGATGAGTAAGATTAATGACTAATCACATTCATGGACCATGCGGTTTATCTTTTAGTAAAAATCTTCCAACGATATTTTATAGCATGTATAGCCCAAATCAAAGGAGGATATATTCAAGGAGATAGAATAAAACACATTTCACCAAAGCTCTTCTATACTCTTATGATCTTGAAGAAAATGACGACATCACTATACAACAAATTTGTGAAGGATAATCTGGTAGACTTATTTACAAAATCATTATCAACACAACCTTTGAAAAATTAGTGCACAATATTGGAATACGGCGACTCAGAGATCTTAAGTGATATTTCTATGAGGAGGAGCAAACATATTGTATTCCTTTAAGAGTATGAATTATATGAAATATGTATTCTTTTCCCTTCTCTATGATTTTTTTCCCATTGAGTTTTTTTCCTAGTAAGATTTTAATGATGCATATTTCATATATATGATGGGCATTTAAGGGAGAGTATTATAAATATTATAAATAGGTGGTAGATAGATGCTCATACTTAGTATCCAAATGTAATGTGTCTTATGAATAAATATCATTAGTGGTCATTTGTGGGTTTTGTTTGAGTATAGATGGGTGAAAACTTTGTGAGAAATTGAAAAAGAGAAAAGAATTCATTTCATATTTCAATTATATTTCAATTTTAATTGTTTTATTTTATTTGGTTATATATTTAATATATTATATTTATTATATTATATTATAACTTCTCAATATTTGTGTTTTCGTTGTGCTTCGTTTTACTCCTCAATTTTATAACAAATATAAAGATTATATATATATATATACACAATATTGAAGGATTTGTTTTTAAAGGGTTATTTTTGTTTATCATTAACTTTTTTAAATACTTTCTTTTAGAAAATCAAACTAACTTTGTGATCTAATAAACTTTTCAAGCTTGATAAAGATGTAATTAGTTTTTCTTTTTTGAGAAATATGTAATCACTTTAGTTACTTGATTTCACGCTATAACCAAATAAAATTTACTTTACAGATCTTGTTGCAATATTCCAACTTTTTAATTTTTATTCCAACTTTTTTTATTTATAATAATTTATTTAATAGATTCATATGCAATTGATAATTGATAAAAAAAAAGAACTATGAGGCATAGGGACGTTGCATAGTTTTTTTTTTTTTTTTTTTCTCAACAAAAGTAATACAAGCTTGTAATTGATTGATAAAACTTTTATTTTTTCTAACAAACATTTTTAATGCACTAATTTTAAAAGAACAATAAAAAGAGAAAATGATAATTGAAAAAAAGAAAAGAAAAGGACCTTAGCTATACACAGTCGTTATAAATTTGCTCGCTTGCTAGATAAATACTAATATTCAACTTGATCGAAGTAGAGTTGTAAAATAAAGGTAACAAAAGCCTAAATTTCATTTAAAAAAAAAAAAAAAAAAAAAAAAAAAAAAAAGCTTAGAATCCAAGACCTTAATTTAACACATGCGTCTCTTGCAACTTCAATATCAATTTCAATATAATACTAACACCTTGAGATGTCCAAAAATTGAAAAGGCTTTGAGAATGATGAATTGAGAGAACAAAAATTGGGAAAAGAATGAAACTCCATGTGTTGGTAAAAAAATATTGAAGAAAACTCTATTTTTATAATAGTTGGAGGTGAGAGTTATAAAAACTCTTTAGATTCTAAAACTTTTAGAAGACGTTCGGGTCAAGGAGTTGGTTATTATAATCATAGGTTATTATAATTGGGCTACAGTAGTTTGTGTTTGAGGTGTAAATTATTTTTTGTAAGAAAATAGCAAACACTCAAGTAAAGAATAAAATAACGATGAATGTAAAATAGTAAAAACTGTAGCAAATAGTAAATACAGTAATAAATTAGAGTTTTTAAATAGTGTTGACTGTAACTAATTGAGTAATACAAGATAGTATTTTACTGTAGTAGTAATTATAGTCTTAAGATAGTTCTGGTCCCAAATACACTCTTAATATTAATATTAATAGTAGTTAAAGTAAAAATTAAATGATTTTGAGTGCAAAGAAACGACTTTTTACATTCCAACATTACAATATTAATTATATTTATTATTGATAATTATTAATTAATTATATTTAATTGATAATATCATCTTGCGAAAATGAGTATAATAAAGAAGGGATAAAAGTATCCCAAATTTTTTTCTACATTGTCATATTTTAATATATTAAAGATTATAAATTTGTTGGGTGTTTTATTGTGTATGTTTCTTGAATTTGTTTTTATTAGTAGCATTAGAAAAATGAGATTAACTCAATTCAATTTCAGGTGTGTTAATTTTTCAAATATTTAATTTTTAAAATAAGTCATTTTAAAAAAAAAATTATTGACAACCACTCAAATTAAGTTTTGAAATACTATTAAAATATATTTTAAACCGTTTTTATCAAAAGAATTTAAATAAAAATGATTCTTTTGAAAAACACTTTTGGCCCTTTTTATTAATAGGATAAATTTGAATTTAAATTTTTTATGTGCAGGAAAATACGAACAAAAATAAATGAAAATATGTGCAAGTAAAGATTTGAATCTCTATTTTTTTTTTTTTTTAATTGATGATATTATTACATGACTAGGGTCAAATTGACATGAAGAACAAAGAATTGATTGTGTTTGAGCAGTATTTTAAATTATTCTTAAATAAATAATATATTACAATTATTTCTTAACATGTATAATATATTAGAGTTGTTTAAAACAAAGTAATTGCTATACTTAATTTATAAACATACATTCTACTAAAATAATTCACAATAATTGAATGAAAGTATATAGAGTCAAAAATAATTATGAACTTATTATAATGTCAAGGACTTATAGCTGGAGGTTTGACAATAGGTTCGTTCTTTTCAACATCCACAAAAGTTGAGAAAGGGAATTTGGGGATTGCAAATAAAATATTTAAGCAAAACAAAAATTTGAAAAAAGAAATTATTCAACAAAACAAAGTTACATTTCATGATTCAAGAATCTTATGTTTGGTAGTAAATTTAAAAATATGCTTAAATAATTATTTTAAATGTATTTTATATTATATTTATAAATTATAAAATTAGTTGTCCACTAAATATTAGGTTGATTATAAATTATTATTAATTAATTTAATTATGAACATATTTTCTATGTAAAAAAATTGTTTTTTATTTTATAATATTATATAATTTACTATACATTACATAATATTTAATTTAATTAAGAATATTAGTTAAATTTATTACATGACATATTATATTTCAATTTGTTTCTATTCTTATTTAATATAACTTGTATTTTAAAATTTAGAATTCAAAATTTAGATATACTAAAAACATAAAATGTTGTTCCGGAATTTGAATGGATTGAATTATAGAATTCAAAAATATTTTTAAAAACATAATCTAAATCGTTGTTAAACACATATTTTATGAACTTAGTGAAATTGAAACATAAAACAAAATTCAGATTATCAACTAATAGATCTTATAATCTTTTAGTGATACAAAACAGTTTTGTAGGATGGAATCATCATTAATCATATTATAATTTTATTTAGTAAGTTCCATTCCCACATCACGTTTTAAAAAAAGTCTACACTTATGTGACTAAAAATGAGCAAAATTATTATGAAAAGACACTTTAAATAGTATTTGAAAATACTGTTGAAATAATTAGGGGACAACTTAATGAATCATCATACACTTTGATCGTTGCCCACACTACAATTAATTTCCTTAAAAATCATTCTTCATAAAATATTGAAAGATGATAATAGAGCTTTGATAAATGTTTTTGATGTTCTAAATGAACATACAAAATTAAATTACAATCATTATAAAAAGAATATGATTTAGAAAATGAATAAAGTGTAATTCAATTTATGCAAGGTTTATTATCTTTTCATTGTCTTCAAATATAGAAAAATAAATCAAAATATTTTAAATATAGCAAAGTATTATTATTATGTCTATTAATATCTACTATTGATAGACTATAACATTTTGCTATATTTTAAAATATTTTCAGTGATTTTTCATCTAAAATAATTTTCTATTTATCTTTTAATAGTATGCATAAAATTTGTTAGTTTATGTTGGCCTTTTAATTTTTTTGTTTCAAATTAATTGGTTTTAATAAATATTTTGATGATGAAAAATATGATTTTGTTTACAGGCAATTTTTAATGCTTTGAAATAGTGAAGCAACGATTCTAATGTATTTTGGACGGCCGAAACAACTTGAAATGGGTATATGTTTTGACAATAGAGGAACTAAAGTAGGGTAGTTATTGTAATTATATTATCAAATTTTTAACTGTAAAAATTGAGCCGTTAAATTTATACAAGTGTTTAAATTGAATCCTTAGATTTACATATTTGTAGAAATTGTAACAATTTTATAAATTTGAATGTTCAATTTTTATTATTTGGAGGCTAATTTCTAAGGGTCTTCGGAGAACATTTAACACATTTCTTAAAATCTTATTGACCAAATGTATCTATTACATAACTTTACAGAT